>NC_041234.1:77623076-77628786 GCF_002837175.3 Physeter macrocephalus | reverse complement strand
GTGGGATAGGGAGGGTGGGAGGGAGGGAGACGCAAGAGGGAAGAGATATGGGGATATATGTATATGTATAACTGATTCACTTTGTTACAAAGCAGAA
This sequence comes from Physeter macrocephalus, assembly GCF_002837175.3. Lineage (NCBI taxonomy): Eukaryota > Metazoa > Chordata > Mammalia > Artiodactyla > Physeteridae > Physeter > Physeter macrocephalus. Next base: position 77,628,689 of record NC_041234.1, on the reverse strand, counting down.
ACTAACACACCATTGTAAAGCAATTATACTCCAATAAAGATGTTTTAAAAAAAGACTAGTATGGAATCTAAAAGAAAAAAAATGGTTCTGACAGACCTAGGGGTAGGACAGGAATAAAGACGCAGACATAGAATGGACTTGAGGACACGGGGAGGGGGAAGGGAAAACAAAGCAAAAACAAAAGCAAAAAAATTTTTCACTTGTTATTTTCTTAAAAACCTTCCTTGATCAGTATATATTGAATTCCCTTGTTCTTTTGCAGAGCTCTACTTTTCTGTTTTGAATTCTAGTGGGTATGAATGCTAGTGATAGATGGTTTGGTTTTCACTGGGTCTTTCTTCGTCATTACACATAGTGTTCATACTGGTACATGTGTCCCAGCAAGAAAGTGGCATAGATTTAGTGGTGGCATTGCATTGTCAGCATGACTGTACTGTGGTACTAATGGAGATCACCTGTTCTTCTCCCACGGCAGGTATCTTCAGGACAACGAATGGAACTACACCAGAGCTGGTCAGGTCTTCAGTATGCTCAAGGTGAGGGCTGGGAATCAAGTGGGGTAAAGATGAATGTTTCTGGGCCTTCAGGGAGGCCAAGAAGGTGGAGGCCGGTGGCCTAAGAATGGAACTTGGGGAGCTGGCTGTTCTGACATCCCGACTCCTTCTCTCCAGACCGAGGGCAAGATCCCAGAGGAGGCCTTCAAAGAAATCCCCTAAAAGGAGCGCTTGGATGCCATCTTTGTCTGTCTTCATCCATATCATCATTGTTTCTCTCTTCTCCAGCCTCAGGGCATGCCCATGAACGGGGTTGGAGGCCTGGCCGACAAAGAAGCCAAAGTTACCTTGTAGGCCAGGTAACATAGCCACCTGAAGGGTCAGTTGTTTCTGTATTTTCCCCACTCACGATTGCTGTTTGTTTACATAATAAAGAGTGATGTTGCATGTTGTATGTTGTGTGTTCTGCATTGCTGTTCCCTGCCCCAATCATGAGCCAGTGGGTCCAGGCCTGAAAGGCCTTGGTTACCTTCCTGCCCGACCCCCATTGACCCTGGCAATCTCTAGCAGATATATCAGGCTTGACTCCATAGGTAGTTTGTCAATAAATTCTGATGAGACGGGACATGATATGCTTCCAGGGATTGGTTTTTGGAGGCAGTGTGACTCAGTCAGATGCTCTACCTGGAGACTCTCAGAAACAGGCATATGACCCGGAACAACAGAGGCTTTGCAAGGGATGCTGACTGGCTAGTGGAGGGCTTTGGAAGGAAGGAAGGAAGATGAGGATGTACATGTTTTACTTCTTGTCCCTAATCATTTCCAGAGACCATACCGTGAACAATTTCAAGATTTGCGTACAGGTGAATGAGAAACAGGCCTTTTCACACCTCTCACCGTGCCTCCATAGGAATTCTCATCCATCCACTGTACTGCCCCCTCTCCCTTTCTGAAGGTGCACTGTGGGAGGGATCTCACTTCAGTACCTTAGAGTAGGGGAGAGTCAGCCTGTCTGCCCATGCATTTCTCATGTGCTTGAGGGCGTTGAGCCATTTCATTTCACTTCCAAACAAACAACAATAACATGGAATCTTACATTGTGGTCAGGTCTGTGTGACCTTTCTCATCAATGCAATTAGCAGTACAGAATTGCAGGCAAGAGTTGAAAGGGACACTTGCACAACTTATTTTCTGTACTTCTGTAATTTTTGCACTTTAGACAACAAGCAGGCATAATTTTTGAAATTAAAATAATAGCAGTACCAAATTTCAAGTTACAATCGTATAATTGAAGACACAGGTCAGGTACCACCAGTTTACAAATTATGCCTCCATTTTTGGGTCTTGCATAAGTTATTTCCTACCACTTGCCACTTTTCAGTTCTTTATGTCATTTACATGAAGGATCCATATATTGGCTTGTGAATGTCTTTAAAAACATGATCTAAGGAGATGATTGCCATTAGATAAAGAATAATTCCATGTTATTCCATGTAGTGCCTCAATGATCAGAGGCAATCTTGGCATTCTCACCTAAAGAACTGAACAGAGATCACACTGTACACTTCTCAGCTGCATTGTGAAGAATAGAGGTAGACTCAGATGTAAACCAACAATTGCATTGTCTGGCTCAACTCAGGCTCTCTGAGCTGTTTGAGTTCCCTCGTGGACAGGGAAAATAGAACTCATCACATGCCCCCTCTACTTCCTCTCTCTACTTCATCAGGCTTCCACATCCTTCGCCTCCTTCCCTAGACAGCTCAGATGCTGCCTTGGTCTTCCATTCACTTGTTCTCCTGCCAATTCCTTGCTTTCAATTCCCTTGCTCTCATGATCCTAGGCAAATGCTAACCCTGCAGCCTGTCTCTCTCTCTCTGTCTCTGTCTCTCTTTTTAATCTCCAACTAACTTGTGTGCCTTCTCTCAGAATTGCTCTGGCTCCTGTGTGGTACTCTCCACTCCCAACACTTTGTCCCAGAACTTTTGTCTGAACTGATGCCCTTACCCCTTGGATCCCTGCTTGTACCCCCCACCCCCAGCCATACTACTGCTTATCTTCCAAAATATGTATTCCATTTATCCTATTTACCTGCTCATAAGGTTTTAATGGTATCATTCCCTGAATGATCACAGGATTTCCCTCCAGGCACTACTCCTTATGATCCTACCACCCTGTAACCCCTGTGCTGGAGAAAGCCAGTGTTTGGATGTGAACACTTCATTCCCTCAGTGGCCGTATCGAAGGAAAGAAACCTCAGACCCATATCATGCAAGATTAGACATTGTACCTCACCCACACCAAAATAATATAAAGAAGGAAAAATTGGTGTTCAGCTGTTCTTAGCACCCTAACATGCATCAAAGAAAGGTGGTGAACTACTGGTAGGAGGGCGCACTTCCTAGGCGTTGAGGATGGCAAGTGTCTGTGGCAGGGCCTGAAATTCTGCAGCTGTAACAGGATCCCAGGTGTGATGGTTAATTTTATGTGTCAATTGTCTAGACTGTGGTACCCAGATATTTGGTCAAACACTATTATGGATATTTCTGTGAAGGCATTTTGGGGATGAGATTAATATTTAAATCAGTAGACTCTGAGTAAAGTAAATGACTCTCTAAAATATAGGTGGGTCTTATACAATTGGTTGAAGTCTTGAATAGAAAAATGACTGACCTCCCCAGAGAGAGAGGGAATTCTGCCAGCAGACTGCCTTCAGACTCTTAACTGCAGCTCTTCCCTAGGTCTCCAGCCTGCCAGCCTACCCTGCAGACTTTGGACTGGCCAGGTTCCACAGTTGCATGAGCCAATTCCTTTTTAAAAAATTAACAACTAGATGCCAACAAATTGGACAACCTACAAGAAATGGAAAAATTCTTAGAAACAACCTACCAAGATTGAATCAAGAAGAAATAGAAAATCTGAACAGACTAATTACTAGTAAGGAGATTGAATTAGTAATAAAAAATCTCCCAATAAAGAAAAGCCCAGGACTAGATGGCTTCACTGGTAAATTTCACCAAACATTTAAAGAATTAATACCAATCCTTCTCAAACTCTCCCAAACAATTGAAGAGGAGGGATCATTCCAAAACCATTTTATGAAGCCAGCATTATTACCCTGATACCCAAACCAGAAAAGGACACTACAAGAAAAGAAAACTACAGGCCAATAACCCTGATGAATATAGATGCAAAAACTCTCAACAAAACACTAACAAACTGAATTCAGCAACATATTTAAAGGATCATTCTTGTCTTTTTGACAATAGTTATTCTGACTATTCTGTGACGTATCTCATTGTGGTTTGGATTTGCATTTCCCTGATGACTAGTGATGCTGAGCATCTTTTCACGTGCCTGTTCGTGAAGATGTGGAGAAAAGAGAGCCCTCATTCACTGTTAGTGGGGATGCAAATTAGTGCAGCCAATATGGGAAAATGTATGGAGGTACCTAAATATGTTAAAAATAGAACTTCCATGTGATCCAGCAATTCCACTACTGGGCATTTATCCCAAGAAAATGAAAACACACTAATTCAAAAAGATATATGCACCTCAATGTTCATAGCAGCATTATTTTACAATAGCCAAGATATGGGAGCAACCTAAGGGCCCATTGACAGACAAATGGATAAAAACAATGTGGTGTGTGTGTGTGTGTGTGTGTGTGTGTGTGTGTATACACTATAGAATATTACTCAGCAATAAAAAAGAATGAAATCTTGCCATCTGTGACAACATGGATGTATGTGGAGGGTATTATGCCTAGTGAAATAAGTCAGAAGGAGAAAGACAAATACTGTATGTTTTCACTTATATGTGGAATCAAAAAATAGAACAAATGAGTAAATATAAAACAGAAGCAGACTCACAGATACGAAGAACAAACAGGTGGTTGCCAGAGGGGAGAGGGGTGGGGGGAGGGGCAAAGTAGGTGAAGGGGTTTAAAAGGTACAAACTACCAATTATAAAATAAATAAGTTACAGGGATGTAATGTACAGCACAGAGAATATAGTCAATATTTTATAATAATTTTATATGGTGTGTAATCTATAAAAATATTGAATATGTTTTATACCTGAAAGTAATATAATATTGTAAGTCAACTATACTTCAATGAAACATTCAAATAAAAATAAAGGATCAGGGTCTTTTCTGGTGGCGCAGTGGTTGAGAATCCACCTGCCAATGCAGGGGACATGGTTCGAGCCCTGGTCCGGGAAGATTCCACATGCCGCAGGGCAACTAAGCCCATGATCCACAACTACTGAGCCTGCGCTCTAGAGCCCATGAGCCACAACTACTGAAGCCCACGTGCCTAGAGCCCGTGCTCCGCAACAACAGAAGCCACAACAATGAGAAGTCCACGCACCGCCATGAAGACCCAACGCAGCCAACAAAAAATAAATTTATTTAAAAAATAAAATTTAAAAATAAAGGATCAGTCACCATGATCAAGTGTGATTTATCCCTGAGATACAAGCATGATTCAATATATACAAATCAATAAATGTGATTCATCACATTACCAGAATGAAAGAAAAAAATCATACAATAATCTCAATGGACACAGAAAAAACATTTGACAAAATTCAACATCCAGTCATTATTAAAAACTCAACAAATTAGGTATAGAAGGAAGGTACCTCAACATAATAAAGGCCATATATGACAAGCCCACAGGTAACATCATTCTCAATGATGAAAGGCTGAGAGCTTTTTCTCAAAAGTCAGGAATAATACAAGGGTGCCCACTCTCACCACTCCTATTCAACATAGTACTGGAAGTCCTAGCCAGAGCAATTAGGTGTTAAAAAGAAATAAAATGCATCAGAATTAGAACAGAAAAAGTAAAATTGTCTCTATTTGCAGATGACAGGATTTTATACAGAGAAAATCCTAAAGACTGCCAAAAAAACTGTTAGATCTAATCAATGAATTTAGTAAAGTGGCAGGGTACAAAACGAACATACAAAAATCATTAGCATTTCTAATGCAAATCAAAACAACCATGAGGTATCACCTCACACCGGTTAGAATGGCCATCATCAAAAAATCTAGAAATGGGCTTCCCTGGTGGTGGTGTGGAGAAAAGGGAACCCTCTTGCACTGGTGGTGGGA
>NC_041234.1:77599537-77622962 GCF_002837175.3 Physeter macrocephalus | reverse complement strand
CAGTGAGAGGCCCGTGTACCGCAAAAAAAAAAAAAAAAAAAAAAAATTCAAGAAATAATAAATGCTGGAGTTGTGGAGAAAAGGGAGCCCTTCTGCACTGTAGGTGGGAAGGTAAAATGATACAGTCACTATGGAGAACAGTATGGAGGTTCCTTGAAAAACAAAATATAGAACTACCATATGACCCAGGAATCCCACTACTCATCATATACCCTGAGAAAACCATAATTCAAAAAAGGTCATGTACCACAGTGTTCATTGCAGCAGTAATTACAATTGCCAGGACATGGAAGCAACCTAAATGTCCATCGACAAATGAATGGATAAAGAAGATGTGGCACATATGTACAATGGAATATTACTCAGCCATAAAAGGAAATGAAACTGAGTTATTTGTAGTGAGGTGGATGGACCTAGAGTCTGTCATACAGAGTGAAGTAAGTCAGAAAGAGAAAAACAAATACTGTATGCTAATAAATATATATGGAATCTAAAAAAAATGGTACTGATGAACTTAGCAGCAGGGCAGGAATAAAGACGCAGACGTAGAGAATGGACTTGAGGACACAGGGAGGGAAGGGGAAGCTGGGACAAAGTGAGAGAGTAGCATTGACATATATACACTACCAAATATAAAATGGATGGCTAGTGGGAAGCTGCTGCATAGCACAGGGAGATCAACTTGATGCTTTGTGACTACCTAGAGGGTGGAATAGGGAGGGTGGGAGGGAGGCTCAAGAGGGAGGGCATATGGGGATATATGTATACATATAGCTGATTCACTTTGTTTTACAGCAGGAACTAACACAACATTGTAAAGCAATTCTACTCCAATAAAGATGTGAAAAAACTTTAGCATTTCTATACACAACAAAATATCTGAAAAAGAAAATAATCCATTTACATTAGCACCAAAAACAATAAAGTACTTAGGAATAAATTTAATCAAGGAGGTGAAATATATACCTACACTGAAAACTACAAAACATTGATGAAAGAAATCGAAGAAGACACAAATAATTGGAAAAGTCTCTCATTTTCATGGATTGGAAGAATTAATATTGTTAAAATGTCCACACTACATGAAGCTCCTATAGATTCAATGCACCTATCAAACTTCTAATGGCATTTTTTACAGAAGTACAAAAAATAATCCTAAAATTTATATGGAACCACAAAAGACCCTGAGTAACCAAAACAATCCTGAGAGAGAAGAATAAAGCAGGGGTATCACACTTCCTGATTTTAAGCTATATTATAAAGCTATAATAATCAAAACTGTATGGTACTGGCATAAAAACAAACACAAGACCAATGGAACAAAATGGAGAGGCCAGAAATAAACCCAAGCATATATGGTTAAGTAATATTTGACAGGGGAACCAGGAATACTCAATGAAAAATAGTCTCTTCAATAAATGGTGTTGGATTGGATATACACATGTAAAAGAATAAAACTAGATCCTTATCTTACACCACTAAAAAATTAGCTTGAAATGGATTAAAGGCTTAAATGTAAGACCTAAACCACAAAATTCCTAGAAGAAAGCTTACGAAAAAATCTCCTTGACATGAGTCTTGGGAATGATATTTTGGATATGACAACTAAAGAACAAGCAACAATATAAAAATAAACAAGTCAGACTACACCAAACTAAAAAGCTTCTGCACAGCAAAAGAAATTATCAACAAAATGAAAAGGCAACCTATGGAATGGGAGAAATTTTTGCAAATCATATATGTAATAAGGGGCTAATATCCAAAATATATAAAGAACTCATACAACTCAACAACAGAAACAATCCAATTAAAAAATGGTCAAAGGACCTGATTAGACGTTTTTCCAAAGAGGTCATACAGATGGCCAAGAGGTACGTGAAAATGTGTTCAACATCACTAATCATTGGGGAATGCAAATCAAAACCTCAATGAGATATCACCTCATGCCTGTTAGAATGGTTATCATCAAAAAGATGAGATAATAAATGCTGGTGAGGATGTGGAGAAAAGGGAACTCTTATGCACTGTTAGTGGGGTTGTAAATTGACACAGCCACTGTGGAAAATAGTATGGAGGTTCCTCAAGTAATTAAAAATAAAACTACCATGTGACCTAGTAATTCCAATCCTGAGAATATATCCATAGGAACAAAAATCACTATGTCAAAGAGATATCTGCATCTCCATATTCATTGCAGCATTATTTACAATAGCAAGTCATGGAAACAACCTAAGTGTCCATCAACAGATGAATGAGAAAAGAAAATGTGTATATATACATATACAGTGGAATACTATTCAGCCTTAAAAAAAAGAAGGAAACCCTGCCATTTGCTATAACATGGATAGACACTGAGGGCATTATGCTAAGTGAAATAAGTCAGACAGAGAAAGAAAAATAAGTATGATCTCATTTACATGTGTAATCTAAGAAAACTCATAGAAAAAGAGACCAGATTTGTGGTTACCAGACATGAGGTTTGAGTGTGGGGAGATTGGATGAAGGTGGTCAAAAGGTACAAACTTCCAGTTATAAGATTAATAAATACTGGGGATATCATGTAAAACATGATGACTATATTTAAAACTGCAGTATAGTATATTGGAAAGTTGCGAAGAGAGTAGATTCTAAAAGTTCTCATCACAAGGAAAACAACCCTTTTTTCTTTTTTTAATATCTGTAGGAGAGGATGGATTCTAAAGAAACTTACTGTGGTGATCATTTCACAATATATGTAAGTGGAATCATTATGCTGTACACCTTAAATTTATACAGTGCTGTATGTCACATGTCTCAATAAAACTGAAAGATAAGGAAATACACACACACACACACACACACACACACACACACATGCTATTGGCTCTGTTTCTCCGGAGAACCCTGACTAATACAACATGCAGTGCTGAAGCTGCTATTCCATGGGTCATACTTTGAGTAGCAAGGAACTAGAGAATATCTGGCATGTGGGCAGACAGCCTCATCTATAATAATGCTCATTTCAGCACTGATTGTGAGAGCAAAACTGTAGGAAAGAACAAAATGTCCATCAACAGTGGTCCAAAAAAACACATTGTGATTCATTCTTACAGTGAAATATTATATAATAGTAAAAATGAATGCCCTAGACATATAGGATTTAGGACATATATACATCTGAAACCTGTATGTTAAAATCAAGTTATCAAATGGAAGGTAAGGGCACTTACACTATGAAATACATATATATATGTACATACATATATATGTGTATATCTGAGGAAGAAGGAAGGATGGTGCAATAAGGAGATGGACTCAAAGTATTTGTCAAGTTTATTGCTTATAACCCGCATAGTAGGGTACACGTGTCCTTTTTATAGCTCTTTATACAGTTTTGTAATTTGATATATTTGATAAGTAACAAATCTTTAGGGGCTGAAAGTTTTTTTCATCGTAAATGTAATGGACATTCATTTTACCAAATGATTGAAATACAGTTCACTACAGAGATGAAAACATCAATAATCAGCAAACCCACCATCACTGGAAAAAAAACATTTTACTGAGTTCTGTTCCATTATTTTTAATTTGCTTGCATATATGCAAATATATTGTATATACATTACATTGATATTTCATAGAACTGTGATGCCATATATACAGTTTTTATGTTATTACTGTCTTGTTGATTTTGTAATTACTATTAAATCACTTGGTATGGGGAAACAATTTAACTTTGATATTTTAAAAAGACTTTATTATTTTAGAGCAGTTTCAGGTTCATAGCAAAATTGAGGGGAAGGTGCAGAGATTTCCCTGCTCCCACACATGCATAGCCTCCCCTATTATCAACATCCTGCACCAGAGTTGTACATTTGTTACCATTAATGAACCTACACTGACACATCATAATCACCCAAAGTCCATAGTTTACTTTAGGGTTCACTCTTGGTGTTGTACATTCTATGAGTTTGGACAAATGTATAATGGCATGCATCCATCATTTTGATTTTTATTGAACGTTTATAGTTGTACATATCCAATTTCTTGAGCCACGCATCTTAATCCACACCCTTGGAAATGACACACCCATTTCATATTAAATAACGTATATATCTGGTCCTGCTCATGAGCCATGAGCTTTCGAGCCATAAGCTTTCTACAGTTTTTTTAAGATTTTATTTATTATTTATTTGGCTGCGTTGGGTTTTAGTTGCGGCCCGCGGGATCTTCGTTGAGGCGTGCGGGATCTTTTCCTTGCGGTGCGCGGGCTTCTCTCTAGTTGTGCTGTGCAGGTTTTCTCTTCTCTAGTGCGTGGGTTCCATGGGGCATGAGCTCTGTAGTTTGCGACACGCGGGCGCTCTCGTTGAGGCGCATGAGCTCAGTAATTGTGGCACGCAGGCTTAGTTGCCCCGGGGAATGTGGGATCTTAGTTCCCTGACAAAGGATTGAACCCATGTCCCCTGCATTGTAAGGCGGATTCTTTACCACTGGACCACCAGGGAAGTCCCTTTACAGTTTTTCTCCCAACAGTGATGAAATTAACAGCACCACAGAACAATTACGTTTCCTGGCCATGCAAATCTCCCCCTGCAGGACTCTCCTTTTGGATGGCTGTAGGAGTAATGGTAATTACAAAGAATATTGCAAACAGGTATTCAACACTGCAGGTGCTGCTCATTGCTCTGAGTGCTTTCAACATAGTATTTCATTTAATCTTCACCCTAACCTTAAGGAGCAGATACCACCTCAATTCCCACCTAAGAGAAAAAGTGAGACTCAGAGAAAGGAAACTAACTGCTTACTAAAGATCACACATTCTGCAACTAAAGGCACCTAGGGTCAAACCCACGCCTTGAACCACAGTTTCTGTATTGATCATCCTTCTGTGTTAAAACTGAGGCCAATACAAGGTAAGGGACTCACCCAAGGTCCTGTGTTTTGGCATGGGCACAGGCCTGCTGAACCCAGTCTTCTGTCCAGCAGACCTTTTATTGATTTGTACCCATATACGCTCTCTTCATCTGAGGCTCAGTTGGAAACTGCTGCTCCAATATCAAACCAGAAGGTAAAAGAAGGGGACAGGAAATCACCTGGAGTAAAAGCAAATTATTTTCTTTTCTTTCTCAAAATTCTCACATAATTCATCCCACAACACAGAAATGACACCAAAAGCTCATGCATCAGGTAAATATCTGTAGTTTCTCTCCCTTGGCTACATTTCCAGGTGCTCTCTATGACAGATATGCTCTTTGGTTTATTTAAAAGTAGTCTATTTCATGGGAGGGAGGAGCAGGTTGGGCAGTACTGTTTGTCCTAGTCCTACAATGTGCCAAACATTTCTGTAGGTTTTCTCCTTTTTTTCACACCAGGGCTCTGTGAGGAAGGTATCATTATTCCCATTTTATGACTGTTCAAGGATAGGCCCACAGAGCATGGTACTCTTCCAGGGTCACGCATCGAGTCAGGAGCAGAAATGGGGTACTCTCTCTTACCCCCCCAATATATCCATTAGCTTCCCTTTTCAAGGATGGGCTTCCAAAGCTTAAGGACTGACTGTTTCAAACTCTCCTGGAATTGTGTCCATGGATATTTACTCAACATGATACTGATTATGAGATGAAATGTTTTACCAGGATGGTTGAGCTGGTCCCTGAAGTGTTAAGCAAGGCTGACTTGAAAGCAGAGCCATTGCTCTCTCTGGACGGTGACCTGAGAAAGGGTTACTGACATTTACACAAGGACTTTAATCAAGAGGTACTTTATACTTTATCTAATTTAATCCTTACAGGTATTCAAGTTGCTGTTCATTGTTGACATAATTCAGATCAGGGTACAGGACTTATGAGAAGTTACGCAACTTTCCCCAGGGAAAATAACTTTGTAAATTAATGCTCAGAAACTCAAAATCTGGAATTACACAAAGTGTCAATGTTTTACTGCTCTGTTATGTGGGCAGGCAGTCCACAGGAAGCCTAAGTGTATAGTTTAGGGTTTCTCTTTAACATGAGCTTTACTGCTTTTATGTCTGAAGATATATATTATATATATGTGTGTGTGGTGTTGTGTGGTATATATCTGTATATATGCTATATATACACACTGTATATACATAAATACACATAAAAGTACAATGTATATAAAAGGGTGGAAGAAAATATTTGCAACCTGTATTGCAGATATAGAGTTAATATTTTTGATCTCTTAACCAACAGAGAAATGAGCCAAAGGTTACAACAGAGAATGTGCATTAAAAGCAATATAAATACCCAATGAAACACTTAAAAACATGCCCGAACCTATACTGATGAAATGCCAAAAGATCTCTCATTCTAAGTAAAACAGGCAATATCAACACAATATGCAGAGAGTGATCACAAGTTTGTAAAAGAATATGCTTTTATACTTGGATAAATATCTATACATTTTATTAAGATATATACTGGAAAAATCAACAGAATATGTATCAAATGATTAATAATGACTATCTTCTGGTTGGGGTGGGAGTTTGGACTAGAGTATTAATATCCTGATATATTAATTTGGCAAAATGAATAAAATCCCCAAAATGCTATTTTCAAATACTGGTGGTGGAACACTCTTTTCAATAAAAGAATGATTATCCCTATTCTGAAGTGACTATTTTTCCTTCCTCTTTCTTATTTTAAAATACATAATTCAATTTAAGAGCTACCATATTTAAATGGCTACAACCCTGTGCTGAGAGAGCCAGTGGACAGAACTGCCTAGGGTCGCAGCAAAGAAGCTACAATGTGCACAGATGTAATGCCCCTAGAGCAGTGGCCTGGATACCAGAAGTAAGTGATGGGTGCCAGTATATGTCACCTCCCTGAAGGCAGAAGGGACCAGTTACAGCTCAGTAGTAGTCCACAGTGGATGCCAGAGAATATCCTTCTCAGGAGAATATCCATAACGTGTCTGTGCAAGGGGGAAGTAGGCAGATATAGGATCAGTGTTAGCGGGGAGTGTCTACACCGGACACAACACATTTACAGACATAATTAATATGCTTGATGTATGAGGAAATCTGACTAGTTGAAAGAGTCTTGTTCACATGTACCAACAGGTAATTCAAAGAAGAAAAATGAATGGCAATCAAACATAAGTAAAATTGCTCAACCACACCAAAAATGAAAGAAATGTAACAATGAGATACAGAACATAATGTACAACATGATCTAAATTTTGAAGAACATACATTTTCGTAAGAACGTACATATGTTATTTTAAAATAAACAGTCTCACACAAACATATCTGGAGAATATTAAGAAATATATCAAATGGTTATCTTGAGGTGGGACAGAGAAGTTGAAGAGGGGAGATACAAGATAATTCCTTTTATAGATGTATATTTCATCAGTGTTTCCAGGGGCTGGGGGGAACATGTACACTAATTTTTTTTTTTTGTGGTACGCGCGTGGGCCTCTCACTGCTGTGGCCTCTCCTGTTGCGGAGCACAGGCTCCGGACGCACAGGCTCAGCGGCCATGACTCATGGGCCCAGCCCATGAGTGGTTAGGAATCTGCCTGCCAATGCAGGGGACAAGGGTTAGAGCCCGGGTCCTGGAAGATCCTACATGCCATGGAGCAGCTAAGCCCGTGTGCCACAACTACTGAGCTTGTGTGCCAAAACTACTGAAGCCCACGTGCCTAGAGCCTGTGCTCCACAAGAAGAGAAGCCACCGCAATGAGAAGCCCGTGCACCTCAACTCAAAGTAGCCCCTGCTTACTTCAACTAGAGAAAGCCCGCGCGCAGCAACGAAGACCCAACACAGCCAAAAATAAATAAATAAATAAATAAATTTAAAAGAAAAAGAAGAAAAAAAAAAAGTCCTCTTTCCCTGTCTCCCTTGTAGGCCTCTTGCTAAAAAGGTGATGCCAAGCTGCAATTTTGGATTTGGTCACCAGATGGCACTGACCTCCAATTTTAATTTTATTTTCCAATGGAAAAAATAATCATTTGGCAAAATGAGCAAATTCTACTTTGAATGGTGGTTATGAAACTATGTAAAATAAAATCATGATTAATTCCTTAATTCAGCAGTAAAAACATTTCAAAACACTCCTTCAAAACATTGACAATGAACTGTACTGATTTCCTCATTATAAAAATCAATGAGATTGAAAGGTTAATAGATGTATGAAAAATTGGAAAGGAAATTATCCACATACACCTCAGAAAACACTTTATATGCCAGGAACTCTCTTGAACTAGGATACATATAAATAAATGAAAACTATAGGATTGTGATTAAACTTATGAAAAGATACCAACAATAAATATACAAATTAAAGTTTTGGTAATTTTATCCTTAGCTAAAAAAAAGGTAAATTGCACGATAATATTTGCTGTAATCCCATTCTCACACACAAAAGATATGTGTACATCTGCTCATACATCTTGTACATCTGCATGTATATATGTATTGTGTACATATATATTTGAGAAAAGCATCTGCAGAACGTGTTCCACGCTACTGACAAACGGTATCTCAGCAGAGGGAAATGAGGTAGATACAGGATCATTTCATTTTCTACATATACATATCTTTATCTTTTGATTTCTACCAATTACAAACATACATTAGTTTTATAATTGAGTAAAATGAATGAGATACACTTTTGAAAACAGGAAAAAGACTTATTATAATCCAATCTCAGAAACATTTCATATAAATCTACTGGCCTGAAAAGGAATTCACAGTTAATTGTTGAATTAAAAAAAAGAGATTACATGATTTATGAACAATATAATCCCAATTGTTGTTGATAATACACCTATGTGTATGTGTAAATACATATATAAAGCATTGTGTCTAAAAGGATATAACCAAAAATAGCCACGCACACACAGATACACATTCCCTCAGAGACCCTCACTCTGGCTGCTTTATCTACATGAGGTAGGGGTGGAACTTCCTGTGGAGAGCTCAAGAGAACCAGGCAGCATCTGATACTGTAAGAAGGCCTGTCTGTGCCATTCAAGCTTCCAGCAAGCCCTGGTTGGTGGGTCAGACCAGAGACCCCTCCCTCCCAGAATCCTTACCTAGCCGCCTCCCAGAGATATTGAGAGATGTCGTTCTGGCTCTGATCAGCAGGTGGCGATCATCTCAATAGGTTACCTTTACTGCAAAGAAAATGTATCAATTTTTGCAAAGAGAAACAAAGACGATGTGAAAGCAATAGTTCTAAATATACTTGAAAATATCATACATATATGAATTTTTCATATATATATGAAACTGAAAGTGTATGTACAGTTTCACTTGTTGGTAATGATTCACAAAACTGAGTCTTTCACAACAATTTATTTTTCCAGCACACCTATGTAGGGCACCGCTAGCTTGAGTCCTTTTGTCCATCCCACTCTTCTCTCTGATCCCCGGATTCTCATTTCCAACTACCTACAGGACGGGTTCACTTGGAGAAAGACGACTACAATTCCTTTCTACGTGAGTGGAGTCAGTGTGTGTGTGTGTGTGTGTGTGTGTGTGTGTGTGTGTTTCTGGTGTTAAACTGAAGAGTAAAGAATCAGATAGGATAACTCATTAAATAATAAAAAAAAATGGCACAAATATCCTATCTTCTTCCAAACTCCATCAGAAAACATACAACAAAAACAACAAAATAGCACCACAGCCCATAAATGTGTGTACGTTTCATGTCTTGTGGATAAATATACATATGCCCTTTATTATAGTTATGCTATTTATTTTACATCAGAATCTCCTCATTTATGGAAGGGAGGACTCTGGGACTAACATTTCTTAAAGGCCTAGTATGTGCCAGATACTTTCTATAGTTCATCTGATCTTCATAAAAATTCTGTTAGCAGGATTTTTGCTGCTAAGCAATATCTATTTCTTTTGTTATTATTTTCCATTCATATGTACATATGATAAAATATTACATATGTGCATGTGGTAATAAAGATGTAATTAACTATCTATGAAAACACTGCATTGATGCAAAGGGTGGAGACAAAGATAAAGGTCACAGGCAACATCTATCACACTTAAACAGTCACCAGTGCAGAGAGCAACCTGGTGCCACAAGGTCAAGTAAGCCACCACTGCCCCTGGCCTACAAGCACAATACAAGCACCCATATAACCAAAACCTCATGAAGGAGAATAGTTGGGTTGAGGGAAATGTCACCCTGAGATACTGTATATTCTCAAGGGGACAGATGGAGGGTGCTGGACTAAGCAAAGCCAGGTGCAGTGGGAGCCAATGAGGACAACCACACGAGTTATACAGAGATAAAAGCCCTACGTAGTTTTGCTCCTCTGAGTGCAGAGTGAGCAAATTTGGGCACTACTGTGCTAGAAGGTAATCAAATTGGAATTCTCTGTTTAGTGCTCAATGTATAAGTTCATATTTCAAGTAAAAAGTCTATTGCCTTTTCCCTGTGGACATTTACCTCTTCACTATGAAGTAACACCCTGGGGGGAGACCTTCAAGATGGAAGAGGAGTAAGATGTGGAGATCACCTTTCTTCCCACAAATACATCAGAAATACATCTACATGTGGAAGAACTCCTACAGAACACCTACTGAACGCTGGCAGAAGAGCTCAGACGTCCCAAAAGGCAAGAAAATCCCCACATACCTGGGTAGGGCAAAAGAAAAAACAGAGAAAAAAGAATAGGGATGGGACCTGCACCTCTGGGAGGGAGCTGTGAAGGAGGAAAAGTTTCCACACACTAGGAAGCACCTTCCCTTCACTGGTGGGGATGGGGAGTGGGAGGGTGAAGCTTCAGAACCATGGGGAGAGTGCAGCAACAGGGGTGCAGAGGGCAAAGCGGAGAGATTCCTGCACAGAGGATCAGTGCCGACCAGCACTCATGAACCTGAGATGCTGATCTGCTCACCCAGTGGGGCAGGTGAGGGCTGGGAGCTGAGGCTCCAGAAATACATCTACATGTGGAAGAACTCCTACAGAACACCTACTGAACGCTGGCAGAAGAGCTCAGACGTCCCAAAAGGCAAGAAAATCCCCACATACCTGGGTAGGGCAAAAGAAAAAACAGAGAAAAAAGAATAGGGATGGGACCTGCACCTCTGGGAGGGAGCTGTGAAGGAGGAAAAGTTTCCACACACTAGGAAGCACCTTCCATTCACTGGTGGGGATGGGGAGTGGGAGGGTGAAGCTTCAGAACCATGGGGAGAGTGCAGCAACAGGGGTGCAGAGGGCAAAGCGGAGAGATTCCTGCACAGAGGATCGGTGCCGACCAGCACTCATGAACCTGAGATGCTGATCTGCTCACCCAGTGGGGCAGGTGAGGGCTGGGAGCTGAGGCTCGGGCTTCAGAGGTCAGACCCCAGGGAGAGGACTAGGGTTGGCTGCATGGAGACAGCCTGAAAGGGGCTAGTGCACCACACCTAGCCCAGAGGGAGCCCAGGAAAAAGTTTGGACCTGCCAGAGAGGCAAGAGACCATTGTTTCCGGGTGCGCAAGGAGAGGGGATTCCTGCTCTGTGTGCCCACAGATGGCAGAGCACTGACTAAGTGAGGTCCAGAGATGGGCCTGAGCCACAGCTATCAGCTTGGATCCCAGATGGGCATGGACCACTAATGCTGCCACCGTTGCCAGCAAGAATCCTGTGTGCAAGTGCAGGTCACTACCCACACCCCCCTGGGAGCCTGTACAGCACCCCACTTCCAGGGTCCTATGATCCAGGGACAACTTCCCTGGGAGAACACACAGCATACCTCAGGCTGTTGCAATGTCATGTTGGCCTCTGCTGCTGCAGGCTCGCCCTGTATTACAATTATGACTACCATACCCCTCCCTCTCCCCAGTCTGAGTGAGCAAGAAAGACCTAATGAGCCACTGCTTTAACCCCCTCCTGTCTGGGCAGGAAACAGACGCCTGAGGGTGGCCTACACTCAGAGGTAGAACCAAAACCCAAGCTGAACCCCAGGAAATGTGCGAACAAAGAAAAGAAAGGGAAATTTCTCCATGCAACCTCAGGAGCAGCAGATTAAATACCCACAGTCAACTTGATAAACCTTGCATCTGTGGAATACCTGAATAGACAAAGAATGTTCCCAAAATTGAAGCAGTTGACTTTGGGAGCAAATGTAGACTTGGGGTTTGCTTTCTGTGTCTGAATTGTTTTTGGTTTTGTGTTTATCTTAGTTTAGTTTTTAGTGCTTGCTATCACTGGTGGATTTGTTTATTGGTTTCATTGCTATTTTTCTCTTCTTTTATTAATATTTTTTTAACTTTGAAAATTTTGTTTTATTTTTTAATTTTTCAAATTTTTAATTTCTTTACCTTTTTCTCTTTTGTGAGTGTGTGTGTGTATGTTTCTTTGTGTGATTTTGTCTGTTTAGTTTTGCTTTTACCATTTGGTTTGGGGTTCTATCTGTTCAGTATTTTTTTCTTTTCTTCCTTTTCTTCCAAGACGTGCAGCTGGCAGGGTCTTGGTGCTCTGGCTGGGTGTTGGGCCTGAGCCTCCAAGGTGGGAGAGCCGAGTCCAGGACACTGGGCCAAAAGAAAACAGCTGGCCCCATGAATATCAATCAGTGAGAGCTCTCCCATTTATCTCCATCTCAACAGTAAGACCCAGCACCACCCAATGGCCAGTAAGCTCCAGTGCTGGACGTCCATGCCAAGCAACTAGCAAGACAGGAACACAACCCCACCCATTAGCAGAGAGGCTGCCTAAAGTCAAACTAAGTTCACAGACACACCAATAAACACCCGTGGACATGGCCCTGCCCGCCAGAAGGACAAGAACAATCCTCAACCACCAGAACATAGGCACCAGTCCCCTCCACCAGGAAGCCAACACAAACCACTGAATCAACCTCACCCACTGGGGGCATACACCAAGAATAACGGGAACTATGAACATGCAGCCTGCAAAAAGGAGAAACCCAACACAGTAAGTTAAACAAAATGAGAAGACAGAGAAATACACAGCAGATGAAGGAGCAAGTAAAAACCCACCAGACCAAACAATGAAGAGGAAATAGACAGTCTACCCGAAAAAGAATTCAGAGTAATGATAGTAAAGATGATCCAAAATCTCAGAAATAGAATGGAGAAAGCACAAGAAGTGTTTAACAAGGACCTAGAAGAACTAAAGAGCAAACAAAGATGAATAACACAATAAATGAATTTAAAAATATTCTAGAAGGAATCAAGAGCAGAATAAATGGGACAGAAGAACGGAGAAGTGACCTGGAAGAGAGAATAGTGGAAATAACTGCAGCAGAGCAGAATAAACAAAAAAGAATGAAAGGAATCGAGGACAGTGTCAGAGACTTCTGGGACAACATTAAACGCAACAACATTCGAATCATAGGGGTCCCAGAAGAACAGGAAAAGAAAGGGACTGAGAAAATATTTGAAGAGATTATACTTGAAAACTTCCTTAATATGGGAAAGGAAATAGTCAATCAAGTCCAGGAAGCACAGAGAGCCTGATACAGGATAAATCCATGGAGAAACACACCAAGACACATATTAATCAAACTGTCAAAAATTAAATACAAAGAAAAAATATTAAAAGCAGCAGGGAAAGCAACAAATAAAATACAAGGAAACCCCCATAAGGTTAACAGCTGATCTTTCAGGAGAAACTCTGCAAGCCAGAAGAGAGTGGCAGGACATATTTAAAGTGATGAAAGGGAAAAGCCTACAACCAAGGTTACACTATCCAGCAAGGATCTCATTCAGAATTGATGGAAAAATTAAAAACTTTACAGACAAGCAAAAGTTAAGACAATTCAGTACCACCAAACCAGCTTTACAACAAATGCTAAAGGAACTTCTCTAGGCAGGAAACACAATAGAAGGAAAAGACCTACAATTACAAACCCAAAACAATTCAGAAAATGGTCATAGGAACATACATATCGATAACTACCTTAAATGTAAATGGATTAAATGCTCCAACCAAAAGACACAGGCTTGCTGAATGGATACAAAAACAAGACCATATATATGCTGTCTACAAGAGACCCACTTAAAACATAGGGACACATACAGACAGGAAGTGAGGGGATGGAAAAAGGTATTCCAGGCAAATGGAAATCAAAAGAAAGCTGGAGTAGCAATTCTCATATCAGACAAAATAGACTTTAAAATAAAGACAAGAGACAAAGAAGAACACTACATAATGATCAACAGGTCATCCAAGAAGAAGATATAACAATTGTAAATATTTATGCAGCCAACATAGGAGCACCTCAATACATAAGGCAAATACTAACAGCCATAAAAGGGGAAATCAACAGTAACACAATCACAGTAGGGGACTTTAAGACCTCACTTTCACTAATGGACAGATCATCCAAAATGAAAATAAATAAGGAAACACAAGCTTTAAATGACACATTAGACCAGATGTACTTAATTGATATTTATAGGACATTCCATGCAAAAACAACAGAACACACTTTCTTCTCAAGTGCACATGGAACATTCTCCAGGAGAGATCATATCTTGGGTCACAAATCAAGTCTCAGTAAATTTAAGAAAATTGAAATTGTATCACGTATCTTTTCTGAACACAACAATATGAGACTAGATATCAATTACAGTAAAAACACTGTAAAAGTACAAACACATAAAGGCTAAACAATACATTACTAAGTAACAAAGACATCACTGAAGAAATCAAAGAGGAAATCAAAAAATACCTAGAGACAAATGACAATGAAAACACTATGACCCACAACCTATGGGATGCAGCAAAAGCAGTTCTAAGAGGGAAGATTATAGCAATAGAATCCTACCTCAAGAAACATGAAACATCTTAAATAAACAACTTAACATTACACCTAAAGCAATTAGAGACAAAAGAACAAAAAAACCCCAAAGTTAGCAGAAGGAAAGAAATCATAAAGATCCGATCAGAAATAAATGAAAAAAAAAATGAAGGAAACAATAGCAAAGATAAATAAAAATAAAAGCTGGTTCTTTGAGAAGATAAACCAAATTGATAAACCATTAGCAGACTCATCAAGAAAAAATGGGAGACAACTCAAACGAACAGAATTTAAAACGAAAAGGGAAGTAACAACTGACACTGCAGAAATACAAAGGATCATGAGAGATAACTACAAGCAACTATATGCCAATAAAACGGACAACCTGGAAGAAATGGACAAATTCTAAAAACAGTACAACCTTCCAAGACTGAACCAGGAAGAAATAGAAAATATGAATAGACCAATCACAAGCACTGAAATGGAAACTGTGATTAAAAATCTTCCAACAAACAAAAGTCCAGGACTACATGGCTTCACAAGTGAATTCCATCAAACATTTCGAGAAGAGCGAAGAGCTATCATTCTCAAACTCTTCCAAAATACAACAGAGGGAGGAACATTCCCAAATACATTCTATGAGGCTACCATCTCCCTGATACCAAAACCAGAGATGTCCCCCACAAAGAAAACTACAGGCCAATATCACTGATGAACATAGATGCAAAAATCCTCAACAAAATACTAGCAAACAGAATCCAATAGCATATTAAAAGGATCATACGCCATGATCAAGTGGGGTTTATCCCAGGAATGCAAGGATTCTTCAATATACACAACTCAATCAACATAATACACTATATTAACAAATTGAAGGATTAAAAACCATATGATCATCTCAATAGATGCAGAAAAAGTTTTTGACAAAATTCAATACCCATTTATGGTAAAAACTCTCCAGTAAGTTGGCATAGAGGGAAATTACCTCACATGATAAAGGCCATAGGATACAAAATTAATGCACAGAAATCTCTTGCATTCCTATACACTACCAACAAAATATCAGAAAGAGAAGTTAAGGAAACACTCCCATTTAACATTGCAACAAAAAGAATAAAATACCTAGGAATAAACCTACCTAGGGAGACAAAAGACCTGTATGCAGAAAACTATAAGACACTGATGAAAGAAATTAAAGATGATACATACAGATGGAGAGATATACCATGTTCTTGGATTGGAAGAATCACATTGTGAAAATGACTATACTACACAAAACAATCTACAGATTTAATGTAGTCCCTATCAAACTACCAATGGCATTTTCACAGAACTAGAAGAAAAATTTTCACAATTTTTATGGAAACACAAAAGACCCCAAAGAGCCAAAGCATTCTTGAGAAAGCAAAATGGAGCTGGAGGAAGCAAGTTCTCTGACTTCAGACTATACTACAAAGCTACAGTAATCAAGAGAGTATGGTACTGGCACAAAAACAGAAATATAGATTAATGGAACAGGATAGAAAGCCCAGAGATAAACCCATGCACATATGGTCACCTTATCTTTGATAAAGGAGGCAAGAGTATACAATGGAGTAAAGGCAGTCTCTTCAATAAGTGGTGCTGGGAAAACTGGAAAGCTACATGTAAAAGAATGAAATTAGAACACTCCCTAACACCATACACACAAATAAACTCAAAATGGATTAAAGACCTAAATGTAAGGCCAAACACTATAAAACTCTTAGAGGAAAACTTAGGAAGAACACTCTATGACATAGCTCACAGAAAGATCCTTTTTGACCCACCTCCTAGAGAAATGGAAATAAAAACAAAAATAAACAAATGGGACCTAAAGAAACTTAAAAGCTTTTGCACAGCAAAGGAAATCATAAACAAAATGAAAAGACAACCCTCAGAATGGGAAAAAATATTTGCAAACGAAGCAACTGACAAAGGATTAATCTCCAAAATATACAAGTAGCTCATGCAGCTCAATATCAGAAAAGCAAACAACCCAATCCAAAAATGGGCAGAAGACCTAAATAGACGTTTCTCCAAAGAAGATATACAGATTGCCAGCAAACACATGAAAGGATGCTCAACATCACTAATCATTAGAGAAATGCAAATCAAAACCACAATGAGGTATCACCTCACCCTGGCCATAATGGCCATTATAAAAAACTCTAGAAACAACAAATGCTGGAGAGGGTGTGGAGAAAAGGGAACCCTCCTGCACTGTTGGTGGGAAATGATTCAGCCACTATGGAGAACAGTATGGAGGTTCCTTAAAAAGCTAAATATAGAATTACCATATGACCCATCAATCCCACTATTGGGCATATACCCTGAGTAAACCATAATTCAAAAAGAGTCATGTACCACAATGTTCCTTGCAGCACTATTTACAATAGCCAGAACATGGAAGCAACCTAAGTGTCCATTGACAGATGAATGGATAAAGAAGACGTGGCACATATATACAATGGAATATTACTCTGCCATAAGAAGAAATCAAATTGAGTTATTTTTAGTGAGGTGGATGGACCTAGAGTCTGTCATATAGAGTGAAGTAAGTCAGAAACAAATACTTTATGCTAACACGTGTATATGGAATCTAAAATAAATGGGTCTGAGGAACCTAGGGGAAGGACAGGAATAGAGATGCAGACATAGCAAATGGACTTGAGGACACGGGGCGGGGGAAGGGTAATCTGGGATGAAGTGAGAGAGTGGCATGGACATATATACACTACCAAATGTAAAACGGGTAGCTAGTGGGAAGAAGCTGCATAGCACAGGGAAATCAGCTTGATGGTTTTTGAAGACCTAGAGGGTTGGGATAGGGAGGGCAGGAGGGAGGCTCAAGCGGGAGGGGATATGGAGATATATGTATACATATAGCTGATTCACTTTGTTATAAAGCAGAAACTAACACACCATTGTAAAGCAATTATGCTCCAATAAAGATGTTAAAAGTGAAAAAAAATAATAAGATAACACCCTGCACTCATGCCTTCTGCCAAATCATTTCTGTTCCCAGTGCATGAAAATGTACTGTCTCAATGGGAGAAGAAGGATGCTTTGTATTCAGTCATATTTATTATGAGAATTTTGTGTGTGTGTGTGGTATGCGGGCCTCCCTCTGTTGTGGCCTCTCCCGTTGCGGAGCACAGGCTCCGGACGCACAGCCTCAGCAGCCATGGCTCACAGGCCCAGCCGCTCCGCGGCATGTGGGATCCTCCCAGACCGGGGCGCGAACCCTGTTCCCCTGCATCGGCAGGCGGACGCGCAACCACTGCGCCACCAGGGAAGCCCTATTATGAGAATTTAATAGAGAGTATTCAGAATGTGACTATGTTTTTTCAGACAGCCCTTAAATAGGAATGAAGGCAATCTAATTTTGTTCTCAATTGGTGTGGTCTGAATTTATATTACCCACAAACAAATATATTGTCATTCAATCTCGTATTCGTGATTGCATTAAAATTAAAATATTTAATTTCAAGAAAAATCCTGCAGTAGGAAATTATGTTTTTCTATGCTTCCTGCGTAGTTTTGACAATGAGATTTTTGAACTGATGAATTTTTTTTTCAGATTCGAATGAAAAATAGGTTTCTTTTCTCTTGTAAACACTGTTCATGTATTAGCAGATAAAACTTTATAAATTAAGGTAAAAGGTGTCCTGAGTCTTTTGTATTAATAGGATTTTAAAAAATAGTATTCAAAGCTCAGCAAAGACTAGTGCTGACTTTCTGTAATCTAGACATCTGGTTGACATTTCTGCCTTCACTATGTGAACTTGTAACTGAGATTTGCATGAATAAAAGGTTACTTATTTCTAGTCCTTTTTCTGTAACATCGTTTATGTTCTTGATTTCCTGATCTATGAAATGTGGATCATCACTCCTTGACAAAAAGGAGACTGTGGTCATTATACAAGAGCTTAGAAAAGGAATCCTTGTACAACAAAAGAAAGTAATATTTAAACCACTCATGGCATGTAAAAAATCAGAGCCATTCTTATTTTAGGAAGGCTCTTGGAGGTCAATTATAGTGTCCCCATTTTTCTCATTGAATAATATATTTACCCTTGATAGTTCTGAATTTTTGGTAAATGTTTTCATTAACCGCCATAATAACTCAAGCAGTAAACTCTTCTCATCTCCTATTGTCTGGAAGAAGTATGTAATGTCAGCTTCTTTGTCTTTCTTTTCTTAATTTCATTCCTTCTTTTTCTACTTCTGATTACTTATTGACTTTTTAATCTAAAGATAATTGTGAAATACTAATCAAATCCATCTTTAGTCTTGATTTTAGCTTATCTGGTTTTAGATATGATATTCCTTCAATTAATATTAGTTTACAACAGAGAATAAAAATTGGTGGTTCGAGGAACACAATTTTTTCCATATAACGTTTAATTTTTTTAATAGTTTCCAACATCTAAAAATTGGAAGATTTCATATATAAATGCAGTTCCTGGGCTTATCTTGAAAAATGAAGTTTGGTCCCCTGGGGCCTACATTTTTACACTCTCTCAGGGAAACAAGTGGCTGGACCTGATAGCAGTTTCCTCATCCTGTTCACCACAGTTCTTACCACTCTCCATTGTATAACCTCCCCCTTCCACCGATACATAATATTAGTTTCTATTTTACTGTTATTGCTATTGCTTTTCTGAAAAAAAAATTGAAACATTTCTTGAATCCACTTAGTCAATCAAAAATGGGGGACCAAAAGACCAAGAGCATTGTTCATTTTAAGAAAACTGGAGAGAGAGCATTTATCTGTGGAATCAAAGGCTCGTCCCAAGATTTATATATATATCTGTCTCTATTATTTACATTACCAATGTGGCCCCCATAGGCCTTTGAGTTTAGCCTTCCTGGAATTAAAAGTTTTCCCTGTCACACCACTAATGTGCCACACAGCCTTTCTGAGGAGAGTATGATGCATATGCACATTGTAAGATCTTTAAATAAGTAAAAGATAAGCCTATTTGAAGCAACTTTTTAAATGACAGACTAGAGGAATGTTTGATAGGATATAATGAACCATCATTTGCCATATTTAGTGCTGTCATATTTTCTTATCAGAAAGAGGATTATATTCTTCCTGCTGGCAGGTCACAAAGGGATTTTTGAGAATAATACATCATCTGAATTTATTAGATAAATTCAGTTCTGTGCCAAGTTACTTCTGGCCATGATATTTTCCTCTGACCCAATGGGTTAAGTTATGTGAGAATAACATTTCAATTGTGCCAACTCAGTTTTAGAGGTAGATACTGGTCTGCATTAGAAACCTGTAAGACAAACTTTGTCTGTTTTCAGAATGGTTTGCTTTATGCCCTTACGAGAATTGCATTGCAAATATTCAACATAACTATAAGCACCTAAAAGCTTACGGAAATGAATTTAATGGACTTGGATTGTAGGTAACAGAAGTAATTCCTGCTGCCTTCTACTTTTGTAACTTTTATTTGGAAACCACGAGAAAGCATTAACGTAACTGCTAAATGCACTCCCTTAAAATTTCAGGTATTTTATTTGTTCATATTCCCTGATGGTCCTTGTTCATATCCAGCTGTTTGGTAATACCATGTCTATTTATTTGCCTATTTCTTTAATCAATTATGCACAGTTATTATCTGCCTTGGTTTAAAAATAAGCTCATGATATGCAATTCCACTTCAGGGTGTATACACAAGAGAATTTAAAACAGATGTTCAAATAAAAATGTATACATGAATGTTTAAAGCAACGTTATTTATAATAGCCAAAAGGTAGAAATAACTCAAATGTCCATCAGTGGATGAATGGACAAATGAAATGTGGTATATCCATATAATGGAATATTATTCAGCCGTAAGAAGTACTGCTACATGCCCCAACATGGATGAAACTTGAAAACATTATGCTAAATGAAAGAAACCAGGGGCAAAAGGTCACATATTGTATGATTCCATTTATATGACATGTCCCTAATAAGAAGAGTCATTGAGACAGAAATAGATTAGTGACTGTTTAGGGCTGGGGGGAGAACAAGGGGCTAGGAGAATGATAGCTAAATGTACAGGGTTTCTCTCTATGGTGATGAAAATGTTCTAAGATTGACTCTGATGATGGCTGCATATATCTGTAAATATACTAAAAACCATTGAATTGTACACTTTAAATGGGTAAATAAATTTTATGGTATGGGAATGATATCTCAATAAACTGTCGCAAAATGTAAATTTTAGAAATGAACACATGAGCCCACTGGTTTTGATCACTGAACTTTCAATTCAAGTAGTACTTGGGTCCACCATATTGAAGTTTTCAGATTGACTCCCAGTACAAATCCAGCAGGGCAGAGATTTTTGTTTATTTTGTTTAACACTGTATCTTCTGTGTCTAGCACAGTGCCTATGAATTCCCTTTCGAACACTGTGGGTAATTCTCCAACATTTAAAATCATTACCTGCTAAAATATAAGCTTCAGGATGGCAAGGATTTATGTCTCTTTTCTTCACTGCTGATTCTCCCCACCTTGAAGAATGCCTTGTACAAAGATGGTTTTGGGACATCGTATTTTCATTTTCATTTTTTTCTAATTTATTTTTGATTGCCTCTTTGATTTCTTCAGTGATTTCTTGGTTATTAAGTAGTGTATTGTTTAGCCTCCATGTGTTTGTATTTTTTCAGATATTTTCCTGTAATTGATATCTAGTCTCATAGCATTGTGGTTGAAAAAGACACTTGATACGATTTCAATTTTCTTAAATTTACCAAGGCTTGATTTGTGACCCAAGATGTGATCTATCCTGGAGAATGTTCCATGTGTGCTTGAGAAGAAAGTGTATTCTGTTTTTTTTGGATGGAATGTCCTATATCAAATACGTCCATCTTGTTTGATGTATCATTTAAAGCTTCTGTTTCTTTATTTATTTTCACTTTGGATGATCTGTCCATTGGTGAAAGTGGGGTGTTAAAGTCCCCTACTATGATTGTGTTACTGTCGATTTCCCCTTTTCTTGCTGTTAGCATTTGCCTTATGTATTGAGGTGCTCGTATGTTGGGTGCATAAATATTTACAATTGTTATATCTTCTTCTTGGATTGGCCTTTGTCTCTTGTGATAGTCTTTATTTTAAAGTCTATTTTGTCTGATATGAGAATTGCTACTCCAGCTTTATTTTGATTTCCATTTGCATGGAATATCTTTTTCCATCCCCTCACTTTCAGTCTGTATGTGTCTCTAGGTCTGAAGTGGGTCTCTTGTAGACAGCATATATATGAGTCTTGTTTTTGTATCCATTCAGCCAGTCTGTGTCTTTTGGTGGGAGCATTTAATCCATTTACATTTAAGGTAATTATCAAGAAACTAACCTTTTTAAATACCATTTATATGCCAGGCATTCTTCTTGCCTGCAAATACTGTATTTCCTTCTTCCAACAATTCTGCAAGGTCAGGATTGTAACCCTATTTTGTAAGTGAGAAAATAAAAGTTCAGAGTATTTGGTAAAACTAAAACTGTCTGACTTCAATAAGTGGTCTTTCTTATTACTTCAATATACTGTATTCCCAACAGCAGTAAAACACACTCCAATTTCCTTCACTAACTAGGAACATCAAACAAAATGAACCTGAAATATGTGTCTGAAACGTTTTGTGTTCACTAATCTGTGATAGCATTGAGCAATGGGTGAAATATTGTCTTTCAACCAAGGTGAACACTGGTTAAGAAACAGGATGTGTCTCTTACAAGATGTATGTATGACCTTATTTCCTCTTCTACAAAATGCAGGTAGTAATAACTACCTTGCAGTGTTTTTATGAATATTGCCAACAATTTATTTTAATCATGTAACACTTTTCTTGAAACACTATGGTTTCAATAAATGCTATCTTTTAATATATTAGAAGAAATTATACCACTTTCAACTGTACAAATTTTTATTTGTCCTTTGCTACTAATCTAATTTGTCTGGCTGCTAAAATGCAAAGGTGTTGTACAAATATGAAAGTAGTTAGATTTTAGTAATTCTAACTTTATCAAAGAAGTAATGCAAGGGGTTATTTTTTCCCCAAGAACAGTTCTTTTTCCATTTTCTTTTTTTCCCCTGCCTATTTGTTTGAAGTCAAAAGCAGGGAGAAATGGTGAACTAATAACTATGCTTTGTGTCCCGCTTTTTTAATTTATTAATTTCTCTTTCAGCTATTTTATAAAATGGGATTTCATGATATTTTGTTTAAATAAAGAGCTCCTTAGCCAAAAGGCAAACAACAAACATAATCTCTTAAAAACCTTCCAGGCTTATGGATACATAAAATAAGGCCCAGGGAAAATGGCATACAAATGTAGAAAATATGGATCCAACGTCATAACAGAATCAGGTCTAAGATGGACTTATGTCTAGGGAATTTCAATGGTATTTTAGTCCAAATTTATTTATTTATTTGTTTGTTTAATTTTTAATTTAATTATATTTATGTTTTTTATACAGCAGGTCCTTATTAGTCATTAATTTTAAACACATCAGTGTATACATGTCAATCCCAATCGCCCAATTTATCATATCACTACCCCCCCACCACTTTCCCCCCTTGGTGTCCATACGTTTGTTCTCTACATCCGTGTCTCAATTTCTGCCCTGCAAACCAGTTCATCGGTACCATTTTTCTAGGTTCCACATATATGCGTTAATA
>NC_041234.1:77591657-77599200 GCF_002837175.3 Physeter macrocephalus | reverse complement strand
AATTTCGTTCCTCTTTATCATTGAGTAATATTCCATTGTATATATGTACCACATCTTCTTTATCCATTCGTCTGTCGATGGGCATTTAGGTTGCTTCCATGACCTGGCTATGGTAAATAGTGCTGCAATTAACATTGGGGTGCATGTGTCTTTTTTTTTTTTGTGGTACGCCGGCCTCCCACCACTGCGGCCTCTCCCATTGTGGAATGCAGGCTCAGCGGCCAAGGCCCATTGGCCCAGCCGCTCTGCGGCATGTGGAATCTTCCCAGACCAGGGCACAAACCAGTGTCCCCTGCATTGGCAGGCAGATTCTCAACCACTACGCCACCGGGGAAACCCATATGAGTCTTTTTGAATTATGGTTTTCTCTGGGTATATGCCCAGTAGTGGGATTGATGGATGATATGGTAATTCTATTTTTAACTTTTTAAGGAACCTCCATAGTGTTCTCCATAGTGGCTGTATCAATTTACATTCCCACCAACAGTGAAAGAGGGTTCCCTTTTCCCCACACCCTCTCCAGCATTTGTTGTTTGCTTCTTTGGAGAAATGTCTATTTAGGTCTTTGGCCCATTTTTGGATTGGGTTGTTTGGTTTTTTAATATTGAGCTGCATGAGCTGTTTATATATTTTGGAGATTAATCCTTTGTCCGTTGATTCCTTTGCAAATATTTCTCCCATTCTGAGGGTTGTCTTTTAGTCTTGTTTATGGCTTCCTTTGCTGTGCAAAAGCTTTTAAGTTTCATTAGGTCACATTTGTTTATTTTTGGTTTTTTTCCCATTACTCTAGGAGGTGGATCAAAAAAGATCTTGTCGTGATTTATGTCAAAGAGTGATCTTCCTAAGTTTTCCTCTAAGAGTTTTATAGTGTCTGGTCTTACATTTAGGTCTCTAATCCATTTTGAGTTTATATTTGTGTATGGTGTTAGAGAGTGTTCTAATTTCATTCTTTTACATGTAGCTGTCCAGTTTTCCCAGCACCACTTATTGAAGAGACTGTCTTTTCTCTATTGTATAGTCTTGCTTCATTTGTCATAGATTAGTTGACCATAGGTGTGTGGGTTTAACTCTGGGCTTTCTATCTTGTTCCATTGACCTCTGTTTCTGTTTTTGTTCCAGTACCATATTGTCTTGATTACTGTATCTATGTAGTATAGTCTGATGTTAGGGAGTCTGATTCCTCCAGCTCTGTTTTTTCCCCCAAGAATGCTTTGGCTATTCGGGGTCTTTTTTGTCTCCATACAAATTTTAAGATTTTCTGTTCTAGTTCCATAAAAATATACCATTGGTAATTTGATAGGGATTGCACTGAATCTGTAGATTGCTTTGGGTAGTAGAGTCATTCTCACAATATTGATTCTTCCAATCCAAGAAGCTGGTATATCTCTCCATCTGTTGGTATCATCTTTAATTTTTTTCATCAGTGTCTTATAGTTTTCTGTATACAGGTCTTTTCTTTCCCTAGGTAGGTTTATTCTTAGGTATTTTATTCTTTTTGTTACAGTGGTAAATGGGAGTGTTTCCTTAATTTCTCTTTCAGACTTTTCATCATTAGTGTATAGGAATGAAAGAGATTTCTGTGCATTAATTTTGTATCCTGCAACTTTACCAAATTCATTGATTAGCTCTAGTCGTTTTCTGGTGGCATCTTTAGGATTCTCTATGTATAGTATCATGGCATCTGCAAACAGTGAAAGTTTTACTTCTTCTTTTCCAATTTGTATTACTTTTATTTCTTTTTCTTCTCTGATTGCTGTGGCTAGGAATTCCAAATTATGTTGAATACTAGTGGTGAGAGTGGACATCCTTGTCTTGTTCCTGATCTTAGAGGAAATACTTTCAGTTTTTCACCATTGAGAATGATGTTTGCTGTGGGTTTGCCATATTTGGCCTTTATTATGTTGAGCTTGATTCCCTTTATGTCCACTTTCTGGAGAGTTTTTATCATAAGTGGGTGTTGAATTTTGTCAAAAGCTTTTTCTGCATCTATTGAGATGATCATATGGTTTTTATTCTACAATTTGTTAATATGGTATCACATTGATTGATTTACGTATATTGAAGAATCCTTTCATCCCTGGGATAAATCCCACTTGATCATGGTGTATGATCCTTTTAATGTGTTGTTGGATTGTGTTTATTGGTATTTTGTTGAGGTTTTTTCCATCTATATTCATCAGTGATATTGGTCTGTAATTTTCTTTTTTTGTAGTATCTTTGTCTGGTTTTGGTATCAGGGTGATGGTGGCCTCATAGAATGAGACTTGGAGTGTTCCTTCCTCTGCAATTTTTTGGAAGAGTTTGAGAAGGATGGGTGGTAGCTCTTCTCTAAATGTTTGAGAGAATTGACCTGTGAAGCCGTATGGTCCTGGACTTTTGTTTGTTGGAAAATTTTTAATCACAGGTTCAATTTCATTACTTGTGATTGGTCTGTTCATATTTTCTATTTCTTATCAATTTTTTTTATCTTCTCAAAGAACCAGCTTTTAGTTTTATTTATCTTTTCTATTGTTTTCTTTGTTTCTATTTCATTTATTTCTGCTCTGATCTTTATGATTTCTTTCGTTCTGCTACCTTTGGGTTTTGTTTGTTCTTCTTTCTCTAGTTCCTTTAGGTTTGACGTTGTATTGTTTACTTGAGACTTTTCTTGTTTCTTGAGGTAAGCTTGTAGAGCTATAAACTTCCCTCTTAGAACTGCTTTTGCTGCATCCCATACGTTTTGGATCGTCGTGTTTTCACTGTCATTTATCTCTCAGTATTTTCTGATTTCCTCTTTGATTTCTTTAGTGATCTCTTGGTTATTTAGTAACGTACTCTTTAGCCTACATGTGTTTGTGTTTTTTTCCATGTAATTCACTTCTAATCTCATAGCGTTGTGGACAGAAAAGATGCTTGATATGATTTCAATTTTCTTAAATTTACTGTGGCTTGATTGGTGACCCAAGATGTGATCTATCCTGGAGAATGATCCGTGCACACTTGAGAAGTGTAATCTGCTGTTTTTGGATGGCATGTCCTATAAATACCAATTAAATCTATCTGTCTATTGTGTCATTTAAAGCTTCTGTTTCCTTATTTATTTTCATTTTGGATGATCTGTCCATTGGCGTAAGTGAGGTGTTAAAGTCCCCCACTATTATTTTGTTACTGTCGATTTCCTCTTTTATAGTTATTAGCAGTTGCCTTATTTATTGTGGTGTTCCTCTGTTGGGTGCATATATACTTATAATTGTTATATCTTCTGCTTGGATTGATCCCTTGATCATTATGTAGTGTCCTTCCTTGTCTCTTATGACATTATTTTAAAGTCTATTTTATCTGATATGAGTATTGCTACTCCAGCTTTCTTTTGATTTCCATTTGCATGCAATATCTTTTTCCATCCCCTCAGTTTCAGTCGGTATGTGTCCCTAGGTCTGAAGTGGGTCTCTTGTAGACAGCTCACTTTCAGTCTGTATGTGTCCCTAGGTCTGAAGTGGGTCTCTTGTAGACAGCATATAGATGGGTCTTGTTTTGTATCCATTCAGTAAGCCTGTGTCTTTTGGTTGGAGCATTTAATCCATTCACGTTTAAGGTAATTATCGATATGTATGTTCCTATGATCATTTTCGTAATTATTTTGGGTTTGCTTTGTAGGTCCTTTTCTTCTCTTATGTTTCCCACTTAGAGAAGTTCCTTTAGCGTTTGTTGTAGAGCAGGTTTGGTGGTGCTGAATTCTCTTAGCTTTTGCTTGCGTGTAAAGCTTTTGATTTCTCCATCGAATCTGAATGTGGTCTTTGCCGGGTAGAGTAATCTTAGTTGTAGGTTCTTCCCTTTCATCACTTTAAGTATATCATGCCACTCCCTTCTGGCTTGTAGAGTTTCTGCTGAGAAATCAGCTGTTAACCTTATGGGAGTTCCCTTGTATGTTATTTGTCATTTTTCCCTTGCTGCTTTGAATAATTTTTCTCTGTCTTTAATTTTTGCCAATTTGATCACTATGTGTCTCAGCATGTTTCTCCTTGGGTTTATCCTGTATGGGACTCTCTGCACTTCCTGGACTTGGGTGGCTATTTCCTTTCCCATGTTAGGGAAGTTTTCAACTATAATGTAGAGCTGGTTTGGTGGTGCTGAATTCTCTTAGCTTTTGCTTGCGTGTAAAGCTTTTGATTTCTCCATCGAATCTGAATGTGGTCTTTGCCGGGTAGAGTAATCTTAGTTGTAGGTTCTTCCCTTTCATCACTTTAAGTATATCATGCCACTCCCTTCTGGCTTGTAGAGTTTCTGCTGAGAAATCAGCTGTTAACCTTATGGGAGTTCCCTTGTATGTTATTTGTCATTTTTCCCTTGTGCTTTCAACAATTTTTCTTTGTCTTTAATTTTTGCCAATTTGATCACTATGTGTCTCAGCATGTTTCTCCTTGGGTTTATCCTGTATGGGACTCTCTGCACTTCCTGGACTTGGGTGGCTATTTCCTTTCCCATGTCAGGGAAGTTTTCGACTCTAATCTCTTCAAATATTTTCTCTCATCCTTTCTCTCTCTCTTCTCCTTCTGGGACCCCTATAATGTAAATGTTTTTGCATTTAATGTTGTCCCAGAGATCTCTTAGGCTGTCTTCTTTTCTTTTCATTCTTTTTCTTTATTCTGTTCTGCAGCAGTGAATTCCACCATTCTGTCTTCCATTTGTTCTTTAATTCTTCTAGGTCTTTGTTAAACTTTTCTTGCATCTTCTCAAACTTTGCCTCCATTCTTTTTCTGAGATCCTGGATCATCTTCACTATCATAATTCTCAATTCTTTTCCTGGAAGGTTGCCTATCTCCACTTCATTTAGTTGTTTTTCTGGGGTTTTATATTGTTCCTTCATCTGGTACTTAGCCCTCTGCCTTTTCATCTTTTCTTTCTGTGAATGTGGTTTTTGTTACACAGGCTACAGGATTGTAGTTCTTCTTGCTTCTGCTCTCTGTCCTCTGGTGAATGAGGCTATCTAAGAGGCTTGTGTAAGTTTCCTGATGGGAGGGACTGGTGGTCGGTAGAGCTGACTGTTGCTCTGCTGGGAAGAGACCAGTAAAACTTTAATCTGCTTGACTGCTGATGAGTGCGGCTGGCTTCCCTCCCTGTTGTTTGTTTGGCCTGAGGCAACCCAACAGTGGAACCTACCTGGGCTCTTTGGTGTGGCCAATGGCGGAGTCTGGGAAGACTCACACCAAGGAGTACTTCCCAGAACTTCTGCTGCCAGTGTCCTTGTCCCACTGTGAGACACAGCCACTGCCCGCCTCTGCAGGATACCCTCCAACACTAGCAGGTAGGTCTGGTTAAGTCTCCCCTGGGGTCACTCCTCCTTCCCCTGGGTCCCAATGTGCACACTACTTTGTGTGTGCCCTCCAAGAGTGGAGTCTCTGTTTCCCCCAGTCCTGTCGACGTCCTGCAATCACATCCCACTAGCCTTCAAAGTCTGATTCTCTAGGAATTCCTCCTCCTGTTGCCAGACCCCCAGGTTGGGAACCTGACGTGTGGCTCAGAACCTTCACTCCAGTGGGTGGACTTCTGTGGTATAAGTGTTCTCCAGTCTGTGAGTCTCCCACCCAGCAGTTATGGAATTTGATTTTACTGTGGTTGCGCCCCTCTTACCATCTCACTGTGGCTTCCCCTTTGTCTTTGGATGTGGCGTATCTTTTTTGGTGTGTTCCAATGTCTTACTGTCGATGATTGTCCAGCAGCTAGTTGTGATTCTGGTGTTCTCGCAAGAGGGAGTGAGAGCACGTCCTTCTACTCCACCATCTTCATTCCTAATCTCTATTTATGTATTTTTTAATTGAAGCATAGTTGCTGTACAATTTTATACGTTACACGTGTACAGTATAGTGATTCACAATTTTTAAAGGTTATACTGCATTTATAGTTATTATATAATATTGGCTATATTCCCTGTGTTTTACAATATATCCTTGTAGCTTAATTATTTTATACCTAATAGTTTGTACTTCTTAATCTCTTACCACTATATTGCACCTCTCTCCTTCCCTGTTCTCACTGGTAACCACTTACCACTATAGTGCCCCTCTCTCCTTCCCTGTTCTCACTGGTAACCACTTACCACTATATTGCCCCTCTCTCCTTCCCTGTTCTCTCTCTATATCTGTGAGACTGTTTCTTTTTTGTTATACTCACTAGAATGTTGTATTTTTAGATTCCGTATATAAGTGATATCATACAGTGTTTTTCTCTGTCTGACTTATTTCATTTAGCATAACACCCTCCAAATCCATCCATGCTGCTGCAAATGGCAACATTTCATTTTTTTATGGCTGAGTGGTATTCCATTGTATATATATACCACATCTTCTTTATCCATTCATCTGTTGATGAACACTTAGGTTGCTTCCCTATCTTGACAATTATAAATAATTCTGGTATGAATATTGAGGTGCATGTATCTTTTCAAATTAGTGGTTTTTGCTTTTTTCAGATATACACCCAGGAATTGAATTGCTGGGTCATTTGGTAGTTCTATTTTTTAGTTTTTTTGAGAAACCTCCATATTGTTATCTACAGTGGCTGCACCAATTTACATTCCCACCAACAGTGTAGGAGGATTCCCTTTTCTCCACATCCACACCAACATTTGTTACTTGTGTTCTTTTTGATGATAGCCATTCTGACAGGTGTGAGGTGATATCTCATTTTGGTTTGATTTGCCTTTCCCTAATGATTAGCGATGTTGAGCATCTTTTCATGTGCCTGTTTGCCATCAGCATTTCCTCTTTGAAAAAATGTCTATTCAGTTCTTCTGCCCATTTTTGATTGGGTTCTTTGTTTTTTTGATATTGAGTTGTATGAGCTGTTTATATATGTTAGATAGTAACCCCTTATCAGTCATACCATTTGCAAATATTTTCTCCCATTCAGTAGGTTGTCTTTTCATTTTGTCGATGGTTTCCTTTGCTGTGCAAAAGCTTTTAAGTTTAACTAGGTCCCATTTGTTTATTTTTGCTTTTATTTCCTTGGCTTTAGGAAATGAATCCCAAAAAAATATTGTTGCAATTTATATCAAGGAGTATTCTGCCTATGTTTTCCTCTAGGAGTTTTAGAGTTTCCGGTCTTGCATTTAGGTCTTTAATCCACTTTGATTTTATGTTTGTATATGGTATCAGAAAATGTTCTAATCACACTCTTTTACATGTAGCTGTCCAGTTTTCCCAGCACCACTCATTGAAAAGAGTGTCTTTTCTCCATTGTATATTCTTGTCTCCTTTGTCATAGATTAATTGACATGAAAATATATATATACATACATTTAATATGCATGCATAGATACACACTCGTATATATATATATATATATATATAATTTCAAAACAGTGGTTACAAAAAGTTTTACAAAATATATACCTGTATACAGGCATTTATGTATGGTCTTCTATATATATCTACATTTTTTTAACATTACTCCTCTCTCTTTTTCTCTCTATCTCACACACACACACACACACACACACACACACAGAGGCAGCTTTCTTTTTTTTTTTGCAGTATGCGGGCCTCTCACTGTTGTGGCCTCTCCC
>NC_041234.1:77556843-77591612 GCF_002837175.3 Physeter macrocephalus | reverse complement strand
CGCAGGCTCAGCGGCCATGGCTCACGGGCCCAGCCGCTCCGCAGCACGCGGGATCCTCCCGGACCGGGGCACGAACCCGTGTCCCCTGCATGGGAAGGTGGACTCTCAATCACTGCGCCACCAGGGAAGCCCCAGAGGCAGCTTTTTATATCCTGGAGGATGATGAAGAAGACTTCCTGTCATATCATTTAATGTCCTTGGGCTCTGTGTGAATTACTTTATCTGCTTAATAAACTTCCAGAAAGTTCCTTCTGACAGGGCTACTCCTTCCCTACTAAATTATGTCCAATCCATCATTCTGGATCTTATCACTAGATGATACTAATCTCCAATTTCTGATTTTCTGCAATAGAAAATATTATTTGAAAAAATGGACTCTCAATCACTGCGCCACCAGGGAAGCCCCAGAGGCAGCTTTTTATATCCTGGAGGATGATGAAGAAGACTTCCTGTCATATCATTTAATGTCCTTGGGCTCTGTGTGAATTACTTTATCTGCTTAATAAACTTCCAGAAAGTTCCTTCTGACAGGGCTACTCCTTCCCTACTAAATTATGTCCAATCCATCATTCTGGATCTTATCACTAGATGATACTAATCTCCAATTTCTGATTTTCTGCAATAGAAAATATTTGAAAAAATGAAACAAACACCTATTAACAAACATCTACTTTGCATTATGAGTGGTGTCAGGGTATGTACAACAAAATCATGATCAAATTCCTTTATTCAACAGTTTTCTTCTCTATGGTTCCACGATGTAAAACATAGTAATATTATCACACTCTGCTGTAAGGACTGGTGGATATAACAGGCCTGGGGTAAGAGTGAAGAGGGCAGAAGGGGTTCAGATAATTCTACAACTGTGCCATTAAGTTTCACATAGTTTTTTGGACATGTCCAACTGCAGGTTGTGTATTTCCACACAGGATTTTCCCAAGAGTGAACCAAGTCATAGAGTATTTCCTGACTCTTATATCTGGTTATGGTCTCAGATAAACTCTGTGCTCCCCTCATCCCCTGGCTAATGTATCCTTACCCCTCAGGTCTCAGTTTAGGCATCACTTGCTATGGGAAGCCTTCTCAGACACACCATCATAATTTGATTATTGTTAGTCATCTAGGAACTCTGCCAGCTCACCATTTTCAGATACATTTCTTTTTTCATTTGAAAGGGGTCCAATGAGAGTGAGTTCAAAATTCTTCATGGGTTGTGGCTTCACACAATGGACTGAAGACTCTAGAACTTTCAAATGTCTTATCTGAAGCTTTGTCCCAGAATTCGGCTCTTCCACTTTTGAGGGGGATGCTGGGGACACAGATCAGATAAGCAGTGGAAGCCCCGAGTTGTTCTGCAGACAGCTGTGGCATGCACTTCAGAGAAGCTGTGGAAGTTGTTGATTGATGCTTCCTCCTCTGAAAGATCCCATGAGAGTTCTGAAGTGACAGTCTGTGACTTTTAGCAGATACATTTTTACCTGACAAAGTACATATGAGGTAGAATTACAGGTTTGAAAGTTTTAAAACTATTGACGTTGTGGAATTTTTTTTTATTTAAATAAATTTGGAAAAGAGGAAAAACTAAAGAAGCAAGCCAAATTCTCTATTAAGCTCTGGTTAGATATGATTATTCTTTATATTCTCACTAATTGTGTGCCTAATATGACAGTGACTTATCTTTTAATATACAAGGTCCACATGGTGTTTTCCTCTTTAAAGATGAGGAAGCTGAGCCTCATATCCCAGGCCTGACTGAGGCCAAAGCACCTGTATGACTTTCATTGCCTTGTGATTTCGTCAAATGACAACAAGAACCCTCTGAGGGAGGGTCCTCTCCTCAACCACTGGCTGGAGAACCTGAGGCTCAGGAAGCTCAGTGCCCTCTCCTGCTATATGCCATCAGCAGAGCCCACACTGGAGCTGATGGCTTTCTGACTCCAAAGCCCTTACTCTTCCCATTGAGAATACTGTTATGTGTTTTGTTTCTGACCATAACAAGAGTTCACACTCAGTTTAGACAATGTGGAAAATATGTCCAAGGATGGAGGGGAAAATATAATCAGCAAACCCTACAACCCACTGACAGTTAACTTTTGGTATTCCCTTCCTGACACTTAAACACTATTTAAAATATAATTTCAATTTATTGTGATGATTTGTGGCAACTCTATGTTTTCATTGCTATAGTACTAAATCATATTAATGGATATTGATTTTAATACATAAGGAAAGCAATATATCATTTATCTTTGAAAATGAACTAACTATTGCAAGAATATCACTGGCAAAACCTGGTAGACACATTCAAGGAACATAGTTCCTTGTTTCTTAAAGAGCTTCATTTTAAAGCAAATTACAATTAAATTCTGTATAACAGCTTGTTTGCTTATAGGCAATGTTATTTCCAGAGTATATAAATTGAAGCCAAAATTAAGTCACCTTCATACATGTTCATAGGACTCTTGAGAGAAGTACTTAGATGGGCCTAAATTGTTGAGCTACCGAGACCCAGTTTATTTATTTATTTATTTATTTTATATCTTTATTGGAGTATAATTGCTTTACAATGTTGTGTTAGTTTCTGCTGTACAGCAAAGTGAATCAGCTATATGTATACATATATCCCCATATTCCCTCCCTCTTGAACATCCCTTCCACATTCCCTATCCCATCCCTCTAGATCGTCACAAAGCATCAAGCTGATCTCCTTGTGCTATGCAACAGCTTCCCACTAGCCATCCATTTTACATTTGCCAAGACCCAGTTTAAATAACATTCATTATGTTCTCAAAACAAATGTGGCCGGGTACAGAGTAATCCCTGTCCTCCCATCAAGACAATCCATTTTCAGGAGATAGGAAAAGTACAGAGGTAAATGTGCACAATGGAGAGGAAATTGACTTTCTACTGGCAAATGTATGATGTACTCATACTTTACTATATTGAGTACTACGCTGAGCGTGAGAAGAAAAAAGCTGAAAACTTGATTCATGACAATCTACACTTGTAGAAACCCCAGGTGTGTGTGATAGGGCACTGTGTGAGAATAAATAGCCACACCTCACTTCCTCCACACCTATCCTCGGCCTTAACTGGTTACAGCAATCTAGGATCCTCCTCATGTCTCACTTCCTTACACAAAAAAACACACTCCTCACCCCTGGATGAGTTGTGTCCCTTCCCCTGTGCTGGACTTATCTGTAAAAGAGGTTAGCACCAAATCTCAGTGGTTAAGAGCCTGAACAAGGGAGTGAGGATGGAATCATGCATAGTGGTGAAGCATAAATGGATTATAACTACAGGTATGAGCACACAGAGCATCTCAAAAACATAAGGTGAGGTGACAATAGTGAGAGATAAGGACACCTACATTATCAGATCCATTCTGCTTAGGGATGTAGTCACTGTTAATGAAAGTATAAAGTAAAGCATGGGAATCATAGAAACCAATTTCAACCTCTGGGAAATGGGAAAGTACAATAAGGGAAAAGTATACAACAGGCTTCCAAAGTAATTACAGCTATAAATTTCCCTCTTAAAGCACTTCAGCTGCATTGCATACTTTTTGGTCTGTTGTGGTTTTGTTGTCATTCATCTCAGAGTGCACATGGAATACTCTCTAGAATAGACCATATGTTAGGCCACAGTACAAACCTCAATAGCTTTAAAAAGAGCAAAAGCTAAGAAAGCATCTTATATGACACAATGGCATGAAACAAAAAAATCAATAACATAGTGAAAATTCAAAAAATCACAAATATGGAAATTAAACAATGTACACTTAAACCACTAATGGTCAAAGAAGAAATCACAAGAGAAATTAGAAAATACTTTGAAATACAAATAAAAACAGTTTACCACAACTTATGGATGAAGTTAAAGCACTGCCCAGAGGGAAATTTATAGCTATAAATGCTTACATTAAAAAAGAAAAAGATTTCAAATCAGTAACTAACATTTATACCTTAAGGAAATAGAAAAAGAAGGACAAACTAAACCCAAATCTAGCAGAGGAAAGAAACAGTAAATATTAGAGCAGAGATAAGTGAATAGAGAATAGAAAAACAATATAGAGAATTGACAAAACCAAAAGTTGGTTCTTTGAAAAGATCAACAAAGTTGATAAATCCTTAATTATAATGACAAAAGAGAGAAGCTTCGAATAACTGAAGTCACTAATGATAGGGCATTCCTACTGACCTTACAGAAATAGAAAAGTATAAGAGAATACTATGTACAATGATATGCCAACAAATTGTATAGTCTAAGTGAAATGAACAAATTCCTAGAAAAACACAAATGATCACAACTTTAAAAGAAAAGAAAATCTCAACAAAGTTTTAACAAGTAAAGAAATTGAATCAGTAATCTAAAATCTCCGAACAAAGAA
This sequence comes from Physeter macrocephalus, assembly GCF_002837175.3. NCBI lineage: Eukaryota > Metazoa > Chordata > Mammalia > Artiodactyla > Physeteridae > Physeter > Physeter macrocephalus. The sequence continues at coordinate 77,587,222 of NC_041234.1, read as the reverse complement.
AAGCCCAGGACCAGATGGCTTCATTAATGATTTTTACCAAACATTAAAAAAGGAATCAACACCAATACTTCTAAAACTCTTCCAAAAAATAGAAGAGGAGAGAGTACTCCCTAACTCATTCTCTGGAGCCAATATTCCTCTTATACCACAAGAAAAATATAAACTAGTCTCCCTTTTGAATATAGATGCAAAAATCCTGAATGAAACACTAGTAAACTGAATCCAAGAGCATGGTAAAAAGATTTTACACCATGACCAAGTGGGATCTATCCCATGAATGCAAGGGTGATTTAACATAAGAAAATCAATAAATGTACTGTATCACATTTATAGAAAAAAAGGAAAAAAAATACATGATCATCTCAATTGATGCAGAAAAAGCATCTGACAAAATGGAACACCCTTTCAAGATAAAAGCACTCAGAAAACTAGGAATAGAAGGGCACTTTCCAAACATAATAAAGGGCATTTCTAAGATCAGTAAGAAGACAAGGATGCCCGCTTTCACTACTGTTATTCAACATAGTACTGAAAGTTCTAGTCAGAGCAATCAGGCAAGAAAAGAAATAAAAGACATGCAAACTGGAAAGGAAGAGTTAAAACTATTTCTACTAACAGGTGATGTGGTCCTATATGCAGAAAATCCCAAAGAATCCACCAAAGACTACTCTGGCAAGTTTCAGAGTACAAGATCAACACACAAAAATCAGTTGTGTTTCTGTACAGTAAAAATGGACAATTGAAAAGGAAATTAAGAAAACAATTTTATTTACAATAACATCCAAAGTAATAACATACTTAGAAATAAATTTAACCAAGGAGGTGAAAGACATGTACAATGAAAACTACAAAACGTTGCTGAAAAAATCAAAGAAGACCTAAATGAATGGAAAGACAGTCCTTCCTTGTTCATACTTGGAAAACTTAATATTATTAAGATAGAAATACTACTCAAAGCCGCCTACAGATTCAACACAATCCCAAAGAGTTATAAAACAAAAATCCACAGACAAATGTGGACATGAATGTTCATAGCAGCATTATTCATAATAGACAATAAGTGGAAGAAACCCAAACGTCCATCAACTGATAAATGGATAAACAAAATGTGGTATATTCATTCCATGGGATATTATTTGGCAAAAAAGAAAGAATGAACTAACATGGGTGAATCTCAAAATAATTATGTTTAGTGAAAGAAGCCAGACCCCTCCTGCCCCCCAAAAGAATATTTATTATATGATTCCATTTATATTAAATTCTGGAAAATATAAAAAATAGAAACAAAAATCAATTCAGAGGTTGTCAGGAACTGGTGGGAGAGAGGAGGAGATTGACTACAAAAGGGCACAACTGAACTTTACCTGATGATAGAAATGTTTATTTGTAAGTCTATTATGGTGGAGGATGCCAACTGTATGCATTGTCAAACTTACAAAACTGAACACCTAAAAAGAGTCAGAGTGACTATACCTCAGTAACCTGAGTTAAAAAAACAGACCACATTTTACATCAGTTCTGAGTTGAAGAGGCTGGTACAACACTTAGAGAAGAATACTTGTCAGAAACCACAGGAAGCATTTTAAAACAATTAGACAGCAATTGTTAACATTTGGTTATTTTTCTTCCCCTCTGTGCAAACTTTCTGTTTTTAAGATAAAGTGAGCAAACTGTAAAATAAAACAACAAAACTTAATAGTAATGACTAAATAATAATAAAGTATAATTTCCAGAGAAGTAGAATTAAACCAAGGATTTAAAAGGGGGAAAAAGCCTGAAAGAATCCAAAAGATTTCAGGAAAGTAGAAAAAAATAGGAGCATAGAAAAGGCAGGAAAATAGAAAGAACAAAATAAAATTGTATAAATAAATCCAAATGTATAAGAAATCATTCTAAATATAAATAAACTAACCCAACCAGTTTTTAAAAAACATATCTGATTGATTTTTTTAAAGTCTAGGTGTATGCGATTTATAAGAGACACACCTAAAATGTAATGGTACAGAAGGGAAAATATAATTCCAGATATAAGGAGTTAACAAGATTTACAACTGAAATATAACAGCATAGAACTGTTGAAAGTAAGTGGACAGAAAAAGATATGCCAGGCTAATACTGAACAAAAGAAACCTGATGTAGCTATATTATTATCAGGAAAAAAAATAGTCTTTAAGGCAAAAAGCATTATTAAGGATAATCAGGGTCAGTACAAAATGATGAAAGGTATAATTCTCCTGGAAGGCATCACAGTTTTATGCTTTTATGCCTCCTAATACCACAGCTTCAAAGCCCGCAAAGCAAAAATTACAAAGAGAAATTGACAAATCTACCATTACAGTGAGAGTTCTTAACATACCTCTCCCAGTAACTGATAGATCAAGCCGGCAAAAAAAAAAAAAAATAGTAAAGATATAAAAGACTTGAAAAATAAAATTAACAAGCTTGATCTAATGGATTTAGGATTCTACACCAACAATAATTAGAGAAATCAAGTTCTTTTCAAGCATTTTGTAAATGAAACTATTATAAAAATGGACATTATACTTGTCCATAAAATAAATCTCAAAAATTTACAAGCTGATTCTTAACTGTATTGGGAAGAGCAAAAGTGCCAGGAATAGCCAAGAAAATTCTGAAGTCAAAAACAAGGTAGGGAGACTTGCTCTACTGGACACCATGACCTATTAGATCTATAGTAATTAGGAGAATATGAAGTAGGCACAGGGACACACAAATAGGCTTGTCAGATAAAATACAGGAAGTCCAGTTAAACTGGAATTTCAGATAAACAATGGGTATATGTGTTATGTGCTAAATCTGGCAATCCTATAAATTAATAAATCATTGGAACCTAAGAAAGAGCCTGGACACAAAACCATCCAGGTATAGAACCTCAATCTATGACAGAGGTATCAGATCAGGTCAGTCGGAAGAGATGGGATATTCAATAAGTGGTATTGGGACAATCGTTTATTTATATGTAAAAGTAAAATAAAATAAAATTTCATCTGTATCTCACACTAACCAAAATCCAATCCCAAGTGGATTAAAGATTAAATGTGAAAAACAAACTTGAAACATTTAGAATTAAATACAGAAATTAACTTTTTGACATTGGAGTAGGAAAACTTTCTAAAACAAGTCCCAAAGAGTACAAACCATAAAGCAAATGACTAATAATTAAAGTATAATAAAAGATAACACTTCTGTGTATCAAAACATGCATTTGAAAGCCCAGGAAAAGGCAAACCTCAAACTAGAAAAACATATTTGCAACAAATTCATGTATAATATGTAATGCATTGTATGAATCAATAAGAAAAAGATACCACACAGTCTATGTAAGGTTCTAGAAAATTCAAATATCTTGACCGTTCTGAATTTTGGGTGGCTTCTACTCTTCATCCTGTAGGTCTGGTCACGAATGGACTTCTAGAAGGCCCTTAAGCTTCTTAGCCTGAAGAGGGATGGAATGTGAAGCAGTGTGAAGCTACTTTCTCTGAATGGCTGCTATGAGTGGTAGAAATTCCTTCATATGGGTCAGAGGCAACATGATGTCCCACTTTTTTCTTTTAAGCAAGAAACAGCTTTGTTTAGAATTTTTAAGTCTTGTAAAAACAGAACGAGTCAAATGTTTTTACCTGCAGGCCTGCAGAAGCAGATGTGAAGCATCACCCAACAGGGTCTTGCCAAGTGATGGACACTTTCAGATTTTACTTTATATGTTCACTTACTTTTTAAATTGTTAAAGGCACATATAGCAAACAATATTATCTTCTTATAATCCACACAATATAAACAAAAATGGCTTTATTTTGTGTTTCAAAGCTCTCCCATTTGTCTTTCCTCTGGAACACTCTGCTCCCTCCTTTTTGAAGGTGCATTTTGTGATGCGTCTCACTTTAGCACATTTAGCTGCTTGGTCTCTACATTTTAGGAAGAGAAAAACGTGGTGCTCTATGTCCATGCCCATTGGGAAATTTATATTTCATTTAAAAACAAGCAATAACAATTAATCTCATATGAGGGTCAATTCTGTACGGTGGCGTTTAGCAGTACAGAGTAATAAGGAAATATAAAGTCAAGGAGACTTTTATATTTTACTTTACACATGTCTATATTGTTGGCATTTAACAGAACAAGTAATATTTTATTATTAAAATAATGCTGTGAAAATGAAATGAAAGTGAAAATTCTGGAACTAAAGTTTTAGCCTCTTGAAGTTGCCTTTCTCACATCCTCCCTCAGTTTTCTTTTATTCAACTAGAATTTTAATGCCCAGCCAAAACCATACTAATGTTATGTCAACGTTACCTCAATAAAAGAAAAAATTTTTAAACACATTTATTTGCTACCTTTAGTAATCGTTCCATGTCTTTTATAGGCAAGCCCTTTACCATGTTTTGATTATTTCCAACATCCTGGCACTTTCCATTTGTTTCTGTATGTACATGTCCTGCAGTAAGAAAACTCCATATATAGTAATGTGGGTTCTATTAAGTAGGAAGCATGAAGGAGTAAATCCCATTACTTAGCAATGCAACTGCACGCATCTTTCAAAAAGAACACCCTCCAACATCTCACCCCACTCCCAATCAACCCTGGCCCCTGACCAGAAGGTATTAACTAAATCTTTAAAAATTATTCTGTAAGTAACACATGGAAGGGAGGCAGAGCAACATAAGGCGGAGTGCCAGGCAAGTGAGAATTTTAGATAACAAAATGTGAATGGGTTAAAGTGATCCTGATGATAGACTCCATCTTCTTAATATTTATATACAGCTGAGGAAAATGTGGCACACAGATATGCATTGACTTGCCCAAGGTGCACAGAACCACTGCACAAGAGGGAACAGACTAGCACCTAGCTATCAGAAACAAATATAAATATTTCTACCATATCACACAATAAAGACAATAGGAGACGAAAACATTACCTGATTTATGCAAGTCTGATTTACCACTTAATTTTTAAAATTATACCAATTATATTTTCTGATATCAGAAAAACATAGGCTTCAATCTCAATTTTCAACAGAATAGATGCATGGCCCTACAGAAATTGCTACATTTCACCCATTCTAAGACACACTTTTTTTTTCATCTCAATCACTGGTATTTTATAACAGCAAGCATTCTGTCTTTCTTAGTAGTGCCTAAAGTAGCACGTGTCTTAAAAACGATGACATCTTAAATTCAACAAAACACAGTTCTTCACCTGTTAGAGCCTCAGTTTCCTCCTCTAGAGAGTAGAGCTGAAAACATCCCCTTCACATAACTGTTATGAGGATTACGGGAGGTAAAACTATATATGGCAGCAATCCCAGTGCCAGGCACAAAGCAGGCACCCAGAATTCCCTTGGTTCCCTGGGGGTGGGAGGCATGGACCAGGAACCCATCATCTTACCCTTCTACTTTCTCCTCGTGCATCAGCCCCCTTAAATCTGTCACTCTTTCCCCATCCAGTTTACAGTGCATGGCCCATAACTTCAACGGTTTCACTTCAGTAATTTCCAACTCTCCTGTTCCTTGATCCTTCTGCTTCAATCACGGGGTAAAATCTCTGTAATAGAGTTCTGTGCAGATTGTCCTGCAGGATAAGTTCCTGCAAGAGGAATTTCTGGGTTGAAGTGCATAAGCTCCTTTTTAAATGATTGGGTCTCTGTGGAGAAAGAGGAATTCTCACCCATCTTTGGTGGCAGTGGGAATTGGTGTTGAACATTTAAAATCTGCATTTGGCAATGTCATATGCTTCGGCTGAAAATTTTCACTCTCAGGAATTTATCCCATGGAAAATCTTACACAAGTTGCAAAAAGATAAGCATAATCACCATAACTGTACCATTGTTTCAAATAGGAAATTCCTGAAGCAAGTTTTGTTGTAAGATAAATTCCTCAGGGCAGAATGGCAGGATTGAGGCTTTGCAGTATAGAAAATATTTAATTAAATAGAAGAAAGTAAGAATTACTTAAAGAAAATAAAAATTACCATTAATTCTTCTGTCACCAGTCAAAAAAACACCTCTTTATTTTCTATTACTGGTAGGTGTAATATTCATGGAAATAGGTACCTGGGGGAGTGCCTACCACGACACTATGTTTGACAGCTAACATCATATATAATATCTCCAGATCAATATTATCACTACATTTAAAGATGAGGAAACTGAGGTTCTGAAGGGTGAAGAAACTTGTAGGAATAAATAGCAGAGTTGGAATGGGATCCCAGGTATACTTGAGAATAAAGCACAACACAATAATCTATAGTCTGATAATTCTATCAAATTACTCAGATAACCCTATAAAGAAAGGATTACTTTCCTTCTTTTCAGAATGGGAAAACTGAAGCTCAGAGAGGTTAAGTAGTGAGTTGGCCAAAAAATTCATTAGGTTTTTCCAAGCCATCTTACAGAAAATCCCGAACAACCTTTTTGCCAACCAATACCTTACCTTCGGGTCACTCCCCAATTATGAGCAGAGCCCAGATGAGAACACAAAGTGTGTATGACCCCAAAGCTTTTATCTCTTTCCAACCCCTCATACTGCCTTGTGTTCCTTAACTATAAAAGCTTTTAGGCTTTCTTTCTGACTATAAAAGTAATTCATGTTCACTCAGGATATTATCAAAAGTATAGACAAGTATGAAAAGATACAAATAACCACCAATCTCACTCTCACGGATAAAGAGCATTCATGGTTTCTTACATCCCTTTGCAACCAGAAACCTCCACATATATGCACAAACATGTACAGCTGCACATACTTTTATGTAACTAGAATCACATTAGATGTATATGTGGTACTGTGTATGAATATTTTGGCCTTGACATCATATCATATGGCATGTGGATAAGATCTCCCTTTCCTTTGCAGTGAACAGTTTACCAATGATCCAGAACCAATTCTTAGTCTATGAATTCTCAAGCAATTGAAAAAGCAAAATTTATCAGATACTTAATATTTCTGCGCACTTGGTTCTGCTTCTTATTTTTCTATTCTGTCTTATTAAAATATATGTCAGTTCTTTCACCAAGATTGAAGTGTTTTAATACTGCATCTTTGGGGGACCTTCAAGATGGCTGAGGAGTAAGAGGTGGAGATCACCTTCCTCCCCACAAATACATCAAAGATACATCTACATGTTGAACAACTCCTACAGAACACCTACTGAACACTGGCAGAAGGCCTCAGACTTCCTGAAAGGCAAGAAACTCCCCACGTACCTCGGTAGGGCAAAAGAAAAAAGAAAAAAACAGAGACAAAGAATAGGGACGGGACCTGCACCTCTGTGAGGGAGCTGTGAAGGAGGGAAAGTTTCCATGCACTAGGAAACCCCTTCACTGGTGGAGACGGGGCGGTGGCAGGGGGGAAGCTTCAGAGCCACAGAGGAGAGTGCAGCAACACAGGTGCAGAGGGCAAAGCGGAGAGATTCCCGCACAGAAGATCGGTGCCGACCAGCACTCACCAGCCTGAGAGGCTTGTCTGCTCACCCGCCAGGGAGGGTAGTGGCTGGAAGCTGAGGCTCGGGCTTCGGAGGTCAGACCCCAGGGAACGGACTGGGGTTGGCTGCGTGAACACAGGCTGAAGAGGGCTAGTGCACCACAGCTAGCCGGGAGGGAGTCCAGGAAAAACTCTGGACTTGCCTAAGAGGCAAGAGACCATTGTGTTGGGGTGTGTGAGGAGAGGGGATTCAGAGCATGCCTAAACGAGCTCCAGAGACAGGCACGAGCTGCAGCTATCAGTGCAAACACCAGAGATGGGCATGAAACACTAAGGCTGCTGCTGCAGCCACCAAGAAGCCTGTGTGCAAGCACTGGTCACTATCCACACCTCCCCTCCCAGGAGCCTGTGCAGCCCGCCACCGCCAGGGTCCCAATATCCAGGGACAACTTCCCCGGAAGAACACACGGCACGCCTCAGGCTGTTGCAATGTCACGCCAGCTTCTGCCAATGCAGGCTTACCCCACATTCCATACCCCTCCCTCCCCCCGGCCTGAGTGAGCCACAGCCCCCTAATCACCTGCAACTTTAACCCCATCCTGTCTGAGTGAAGAACAGACACACTCAGGCGACCTACACACAGAGGCAGGGCCATATCCAAACCTGGACACCAGGAGCTGGGTGAACAAAGAAGAGAAAGGGAAATTTGTCCCAGCAGCCTCAGGAGCAGCAGATTAAATCTCCACAATCAACTTGATGTACCCTGCATCTGTGGAATACCTGAATAGACAACGAATCATCCCAGAATTGAGGCAGTGGACTTTGGGAGCAACTGTAGACTTGGGTTTGGCTTTCTACATCTAATTTGTTTCTGGTTTTACGTTTATCTTAGTTTCATATTTAGAGCTTATTATCATTGGTAGATTTGTTTATTGATTTGGTTGCTCTCTTCCTTTTATTTATTTATTTATTTATTTTTCTTTCCTTTTGCTCTTTTTGTGAGTGTGTATGTGTATGCTTCCTTGTGTGATTTGTCTGTATAGTTTTGCTTTTACCATTCGTCCTAGGGTTCTTTTTTTTTACTATAGTTTTTAGGGCTTGTTATCATTAGTGGATTTGTTTTTTGGTTTGGTTACTCTCTTCTTTCCTTCTTTCTTTTTTTTATTCTTAATTATTTTTTAATTTTTTAATTTTTAATAATATTTTATCTTTTAATACTTTTATTTTATTTACTTCTTTTTTCTTTTTTTTTTCTCTCTTTTCTTTTGAGCCGTGTCACTAAAAGGGTCTTGGTGCTCCGGCCAGAGGTCAGGCCTGAGCCTCTGAGGTGGGAGAGCCGAGTTCAGGACATTGGCCCACCAGAGACCTCCTGGCTCCACATAATATCAAACAGTGAAAGCTCTCCCAGAGATCTCCGTCTCAACACTAAGACCCAGCTCCACTCGATAGCCAGCAAGCTACAGTGCTGGACAACCTATGCCAAACAACTAGCAAGATGGGAACACAACCCCACCCCTTAGCACAGAGACTGCCTAAAATCATAATAAGGTCACAGACACCCCAAAACACACCACCAGACATGGTCCTGCCCACCAGAAAGACAAGATCCAGCCTCATACACCAGAACACAGGCACCAGTCCCCTCCACCAGGAAGGCTACATCACCCACTGAACTAATCCTACCCACTGGGGGCAGACACCAGAAACAATGGGAACTACGAGCCTGCAGCCTGCAAAATGGAGACCTCAAACACAGTAAGCTAAGCAAAATGAGAAGACAGAGAAATACACAGCAGATGAAGGAGCAAGGTAAAAACCCATTAGACCAAAGAAATGAAGAGGAAATAGGCACACTAACTGAAAAAGAATTCAGAGTAAGGATAGTAAAGATGATCCATAATACTGGAAATAGAATGGAGAACATAGAAGAAACTTTTAACAAGGACATAGAAGAATTGAAGAGCAAACAAAGAATGATGAACAACACAATAAGTAAAATTTAAAATTCTCTAGAAGGAATCAATAGCAGAATAACTAAGGCAGAAGAATGGATAAGTGACCTGGAAAATAAAATAGTGGAAGTAACTACCACAGAGCAGAATAAAGAGAAAAGAATGAAAAGAATTGAGGACAGTCTCAGAGACCTCTGGGACAACATTAAATGCACCAACATTCAAATTATAAGCATCCCAGAAGAAGAAGAGGGATAAAAAAGGGACTGAGAATATACTTGAAGAGATTATAACTGAAAATTTCGCTAATATGGGAAATGAAATAATCACCTCCAGGAAGCGCAGAGAGTGTCATACAGGATAAGTCCAAGGAGAAACATGCCAAGACACATATTAATCAAACTATCAAAAATTAAATATAAAGAAAAAATATTAAAAGCAGCAAGGGAAATGCAACAAACAACATACAAGGAAATCCCCATAAGATTAACAGCTGATCTTTCAGCAGAAACTCTGCAAGCCAGAAGGGAGTGACAGGACATATTTAAAGTGATGAAAGGGAAGAACCTACAACCAAGATTACTCTACCCAGCAAATATCTCATTCAGATTTGACGGAGAAAGTAAAACCTTTACAGACAAGCAAAAGCTAAGAGAATTCAGCACTGCTAAACCAGCTTTACAATAAATGCTAAAGAAACTTCTCTAGGTAGGAAACACAAGAGAAGGAAAAGACCTACAATAACACACCCAAAACAATTTAAAAAATGGTAATAAGAACATGCATACTGATAATTACCTTAAAAGTAAATGGATTAAATGCTCCAACAAAAAGACACAGACTGGCTGAATAGATACAAAAACAAGACCCTTATATATGTTGTCTACAAGAGACCCACTTCAGACCTAGGGACACATACAGACTGAAAGTGAGAGGAAGGAAAAAGATATTCCATGCAAATGGAAATCAAAAGAAAGCTGGATTAACAATTCTCATAAGAGACAAAAGAGACTTTAAAACAAAGACCATTACAAGAGACAAAGAAGGACACTACATAATGATTAAGGGATCAATCCAAGAAGAAGATATAACAATTGTAAATATTTATGCACCCAACGTAGGAGCACCTCAATACATAAGGCAAATGCTAACAGCCATAAAGGGGAAATCAACAGTAACAAAATAGTAATAGGGGACTTTAACACCCCACTATCACCAATGGACAGATCATCCAAAATGAAAATAAATTAGGAAACACAAGCTTTAGATGATACATTGAACAAGATGAACTTAATTGATACTGATAAGATATTCCACCCCAAAACAACAGAATACACTTTCTTCTCAAGTGCTCATGGAACATTCTCCAGGATAGATCATATCTTGGGTCACAAATCAAGCCTTGGTAAATTTATAAAATTGAAATCATATCAAGTATCTTTTCCAACCACAATGCTATGAGACTAGATATCAATTACAGGAAAAAAATCTGCAAAAAATACAAACATATGGAGGCTAAACAATATATTATTAAATAACAAAGAGATCACTGAAGAAATCAAAAAATACCCAGAAACAAATGACAATGAAAACACGACCACCCAAAATCTATGGGATGCAGCAAAAGCATTTTTAAGAGGGAAGTTTATAGCAACACAATCCTACCTCAAAAAACAAGAAATATCTCAAATAAACAACCTAACTTTACACTTAAGCAATTAGACAAAGAAGAACCAAAAAAACCCCAAAGTTAGCAGAAAGAAAGAAATCATAAAGATCAGACCAGAAATTAATGAAAAAGGAATGAAGAAAAGATCAATAAAAATAAAAGCTGGTTCTCTGAGAAGATAAACAAAATTGATAAACCATTAGCCAGACTCATCAAGAAAAAAAAGGGAGAAGACTGAAATCAGCAGAATTACAGATGAAAACGGACAAGTAACAACTGACACTGCAGATATACAAAGCATCCTAAGAGACTACTACAAGCAACTTTATGCCAATAAAATGGACAACCTGGAAGAAATGGACAAATTCTTAGAAAAGCACAACCTTCGGAGACTGAACCAGGAAGAAATAGAAAATATAAACAGGCCAATCACAAGCACTGAAATTGAAACTGTGATTAAAAATCTTCCAACAACCAAAAGCCTGGGACCAGATGGCTTCAGAGGCGAATTCTATCAAACATTTAGAGAAGAGCTAACACCTATCCTTCACAAACTCTCCTAAAATATAACAGAGGGAGGAATACTTCCAAACTCATTCTATGAGGCCACCACCACCCTGATACCAAAACCAGGCAGGATGTCACACAAAAAAAGAAAACTACAGGCCAATATCACTGATGAACATAGATGCAAAACTCCTCAACCATATCCTAGCAAACAGAATCCAACAGCACATTGAAAGGATGATACACAATGATCAAATGGCATTTATCACAGGGATGCAAGGATTCTTCAATATACACAAATCAATCAATGTGATACACCATATTAACAAACTGAAGAAGAAAAACCATATGATCATCCCAATAAACGCAGAAAAAGCTTTTGACAAAATTCAAAACCTATTTATGATAAAAACTCTCCAGAAAGTGGTGATAGAGGGAACCTACCTCAACATAATAAAGGCCATATATGACAAACCCACAGTAAACATCATTCTCAATGGTGAGTAACTGAAACCATTTCCTCTAAGATCAGGACCAAGGCAAGGATATCCACTCTCCCCACTATTATTCAATATAGTTTTGGAAGTCCTAACCATGGCAATCAGAGAAGAAAAAGAAATAAAAGGAATACAAATTGGACAAAAATAAGTAAAACTTTTGCTGTTTGCAGATGACATGGTACTATACATAGAGAATCCGAAAGATGCCACCAGAAAACTACTAGAGCTAATCAATGAATTTCGTAAAGTTGCAGGATACAAAATTAATGCACAGAAATCTCTTGCATTCCTATACACTAATGATGAAAAATCTGAAAGAGAAATTAAGGAAACACCCCCATTTACCATTTCAACAAAAAGAATAAAATACCTAGGAAAAAAGCCACCTAGGGAGACAAAAGACCTGTATGGAGAAAACTATAAGACACTGATGAAAGAAATTAAACATAATACAAACAGATGGAGAGATATACCATGTTCTTGGATTCGAAAAATCAATACTGTGAAAATGACTATACTACCCAAAACAATCTACAGATTCAATGCAATCCCTATCAAATTACCAATCGCATTTTTTACAGAAGTAGAACAAAAATTCTTAAAATTTGTGTGGAGATACCAAAGACCCTGAATAGCCAAAGCAGTCTTGAAGGAAAAAAACGGAGCTGGAGGAATCAGACTCCCTGACTTCAGACTATACTACATAGCTACAGTAATCAAGACAATATGGTACTGGCACAAAAACAGAAATATAGATCAATGGAACAGGATAGAAAGCCCAGAGATAAGCCCACGCACCTATGGTCAACTAATCTATGACAAAGGAGGCAAGGATATACAATGGAGAAAAGACAGTCTCTTCAATAAGTGGTGCTGGGAAAACTGGACAGGTACATGTAAAAGAATGAAATTAGAACACTCCCTAACATCATACACAAAAGTAAACTCAAAATGGATTAGAGACTGGACACTATCAAACTCTTAGAGGAAAACATAGGAAGAACACTCGTTGACAAATCACAGCAAGATCTTTTTTGATCCACCTCCTAGAGTAATGGAAATAAAAACAAAAATAAACAAATGGGACCTAATGAAACTTAAAAGCTTTTGCAAAGCAAAGGAAACTACAAACAAGAAAAAAAGACAACCCTCAGAATGGGAGAAAATATTTGCAAATGAATCAATGGGCAAAGGATTAATCTCCAAAATATATAAACAGCTCATGTAGGTCACTATTCAAAAAATAAACAACCCAATCCAAAAATGGGCAGAAGACCTAAATAGTCATTTCTCCAAAGAAGACATACAGACGGCCAAGAAGCACATGAAAAGCTGCTCAACATCACTAATTATTAGAGAAATGTAAATCAAAACTACAAGAGGTACCACCTCACACCTGTTAGAATGAGCATCATCAGAAAATCTACAAATAAGAAATGCTGGAGTGGGTATGGAGAAAAAGGAACCCTTTTGCACTGTTGATGTGAACGTAAATTGATACAGCCACTATGGAGAACACTATGGAGGTTCCTTAAAAAACTAAAAATAGAACTACCATATGACCCAGCAATCCCATTACTGTGCATATCCCCTTAGAAAACCGTAATTCAAAAAGAGTCTTGTGGGCTTCCCTGGTGGCGCAGTGGTTGAGAGTCCGCCTGCCGACTCAGGGGACACGGGTCCGTGCCCTGGTCCAGGAAGATCCCACATGCCGCGGAGCGGCTAGGCCCGTGAGCCATGGCCGCTGAGCCGGCGCGTTCGGAGCCTGTGCTCTTCAATGGGAGAGGCCACAACAATGAGAGGCCCACGTACCACAAAAAAAAAAAGAGTCTTGTACCGCAATGTTCATTGCACCTCTATTTACAGTAGCCAGGACATGGAAGCGACCTAAGTTTACATCGACAGATGAATGGATAAAGAAGACGTGGCACATGTATACAATGGAATACTACTCAGCCATAAAAAGAAACGAAATTGAGTTATTTGTAGTGAGGTGGATGGACCTAGAGTCTGTCATACAGAGTGAAGTAAGTCAGAAAGAGAAAAACAAATACCATATGGTAACACATATATTCGGAATCTAAAAAAATGGTTATGAAGAACCTACGGGCAGGACATGAATAAAGATGCAGACATAGAGAATGGACTTGAGGACGTGGGGAGGGGGAAGGGTAAGCTGGGATGAAGTGAGAGAGTGTTATGGACATATACACACTACCAAACGTAAAACAGATACCTAGTGGGAAGCAGCCACATAGCACAGGGAGATCAGCTCAGTGCTTTGTGACCACCTAGAGGAGTGGGATAGGGAGGATGGGAGACAGACACAAGAGGGAGGAGATATGGTGATATATGTATATGTGTAGCTGATTCACTTTGTTATACAGCAGAAACTAACACAGCATAGTAAATTAATTATACTCTAATAAAGATGTTAAAAAATGCTGCATCTCCATGGAATCTTGCCATCTAAGGTGATACTCTACATCCCTCCCCAGCCACAAGCCCCTTCTCCTTCTGCTTGGCTTGAGAAGGCTAATAATAAAAGAATATGAAGATAAAATTTATGGCGCACTTAGTGCCAGACATTTTACTAAATGCCTTACATGCACTTTCTCATTTAATTTTCAGTACAACCTAATGAGCTGTTGCCATTGTAATAGCCATTTGAAAGACTGTTTTAATGGAGGTCAGAAAAGTTAAGCAATTTGCCAAATATCATGTAATCTGAAAATAATAGTACCCAGGGCCCAAACCCCTATCCATAGTTATACTTTGTGTGACCCCATACTAGAGATGAGGACGACACAGGGAAAATGACTCTTGTAAGGTCCTGAGCTCCGTTATTATGCTTGATTCCTCTGTACTGTCTCCTCTTTCCAGGGCTAAGTGGAAAACTGTTTCTTTGGATGTTCAAATAGAAAGTGAAGTAACAGGGACAGGAAATCACATGGAATAAAAGGAAACAGTGCAATGACTGTCTTTCCTTTCCCTAACTTCCTCAGATCCCACAGCAGAGAAATGGCACTCAACTTCATACATTATGTAAATATTTAAACATTTCATTTCTTGTTGCTACATTTCCAAATGTTCTCTCCGACAGTTCTGCTCTTTGCTTTATGTCAGTCTCTTTTATGGTGGAGAGGAGTCACGGTGGGCAAGACAAACATTTGTTGAAGTCGCATACAATGTGCAAATATTTCTTTTAAGTTTTCTCATTTTCCCCACACAACATCTCTGTGGAAAAGGTATTAATTTTTTCCCATTTTACAACAGTTGAATTCAGGTTCAGAGGGAGTAAAAAATTTTCCAGAGTCACACATCTGGTAAGAGGCAGGAATGAGGTTCCAGCTCTTGCCCTCTCCACAATGTACAGAGAGCATCAGCCGCCCTTTTAGAAGATGGGCTTCCAGGGCTGGAGAAATGGTTGGATCACACTCCCTGCATAGTCCCACGGGTACTCACTCACCACCCCACTGTGTGAGGAAGATGACAGAGGAGATGAAGTTCCACCCCTTGTGCCAAGAGACTTGGGTGTTGGGCCATATCCATTGGCTCATCCCTGAAGTGGTGAGTTGGAGTCTGCCAGAGGCTCAGGTTTCTAAACACTGGGAAGGTGACCTGGGAAACGGAAATGAACATTCATCAAACATTCAATATCATAGTAATTTCATATCTCATCTCCTTTAACCCTGAAAATAAACATTCAAGTTAGAGATTACTATCCTCTTCCAAACCTACAGCTCAAGCCAGAATTTTCAGGTGAGTAATATTGTAAATTACAGACCAGGCACTCTAAGCCTGGAATTGTACTAAAACCCAAGCTTTTCCCACTGCGTCCTGTGGCCTCATGGGCTTTGAATGCTCCCTCCATCTAATCTCCCAGAAGACTGCCAATTACTCCACCCCAGTGTATTCTTCAAACATTTATAATTAACCATATTGTTTTTAATACTAAAAATAAATATGTTTTTTAAACATTTGTGTTATAAAAAATAAAATGAAATATAAAATGGGAAGGAAGGTTGTTCACATATATTACAGACATTGAGTTAATATTCATGTTTTATCAGAAGGTGACCATACAGCTTGATATGCTCCCAATTTATGTCTATTGTTTAATAGTGCACCTTTCACTCTCAAAAGTGCCCAGTTCAAACAATAAATTATATGGTCATCCTCATTATAAATAATCCTTTTTAGTAAGAGACAGGTAAATGGTAACTTGCAGTTTTCATAAAAAGCAATATAAGTGCCCAACAAACCTATGAAAAGATAACCCAAACACAATAATGAAAGAAATACAAGTTAAAACCTTAAAATTTCATACTTGAAAAAAAAGAGCTGCAGATTAGCGTGTTGTCCCCCCTTTTTTCCTGAAGAATAGATATGCATAGCTGTATATTTATATAGTGCATATATATGTATTTTGTGTATATATTTGCACAAAAGTACTTATATATGCTAGTACACTGTATAGGGATAAAAACCTTTGCAGAATGTATTAGCACTCTATTAAGAATGTTTATCTTAGGAAGGTAAACTGCAGTTTCATTTCTATTTATACATTTCTCTATGATTTGATGTCCTTAATACACAAATCTAATGATCTGATTCACACAACTAATGTTATAGAAATATTCACTTGGAACAGTATTGACTATTAAGCATTAAAGCAGATTATACACTGTGTACAATATGATTCCATTTATTATTGATAATACTCCTATGTTTATGAGTAAGTACATGTTATAAAGCAAATGTGTCTAAAAGCTATGACCCCAAATACAAAATATGCACGCACACACACCCACAGATATACATTCCCTCATGGACCGTCACGCTGGCTACTTTCTCTACATGGGATAGGGGTGGAACTTCCTGTGGGGAGCTCAGAGAACCAGGCAGCATCTGATTCTGCGGGAAGGCCTGTCTGTGCCATTCAAACCTCCAACAATCCCTGTTTAGTGGGTCAGACCAGAGGCCCCTCCCTCCCCAAATCCTTACTTAGCCTCCTCCTAGAGATATTGAGAGAGGTCGTTCTGGTTCTGACCAGCAGGTGGCGATCATCTCAATAGGCTACCTCCGCTGCCGTAGAAAAGCATCGATTTCCATAAGGAGAAACACTAGTAATTACTGTGACATTAATAACAGGTTACGAAACTGTATGTACACTATGATCCAAAATATGTTTAAAAAATTATCATGGCTAGGAAAAGATCAAAAGCGTGTAATTCTTTGTGTAATTCTTTTTTATTTCTTGATGATGACTCCTGAATCTGTACTTCTCTCATTAATTAATTCATTCTGTAAATATTAAATTTATTTTTTTTTTTTTTGGCTGTGTGGGTCTTCGTTTCTGTGCAAGGGCTTTTCTCTAGTTGCAGCAAGTGGGGGCCACTCTTCATCGCGGTGTGCGGGCCTCTCACTATCGCGGCCTCTCGTTGTGGAGCACAGGCTCCAGAAGTGCAGGCTCAGGAGTTGTGGCTCACGGGCCTACTTGCTCCGCGGCATGTGGGATCTTCCCAGACCAGGGCTCGAACCCTTGTCCCCTGCATTAGCAGGCAGATTCTCAACCACTGCGCCACTAGGAAAGCCCCATTCTGGAAATATTTATTCAAAGGAACAGATACTTTCGTCTGAGTTGTGTTAAATTTCTGTACAAGATTTCCTCATGGATAGAGTCGTAGCTTGGTGGATTATCTGGCTAAGCTGTATGTTTTACTTCTCCTTCTGCTTTTTGTCTATCTACTTATCTTGCCAAGCTGGGTTTTTGATCCACAATTTTGTGGAACTTTGTGGTCACCTTTATTAGAAGGGTTGCCATTGGATATAGCTGACTAAGACCCAAAAAACCTTACTGAAGAGTCAGTGTGATGTAACTAAATTGGTCAAATATTTATTGAGATATAAACATGATCTGGGCATTGTGAATTCTCATAAAAGGGAGAGTTTCTATGTAGTCCTTTCTGACAGAACAGAGTGGTTGACTTCTGGGAGAGTTTTGGGCTTATCTCACTCCTGGGAGGGTGACCCATTCAATATAGAATCCCTGCTGTACTTTATCCCCAATGTCCTCTCTGAAAAGGAGAGCATTTTTCTGCTTCAAGTCAGAGTTCCCTTCTCAAGGGCACAGGAAATTCTAGGGGGTGGGGGTAGAGGGAGGTAAAAACAAATAACATTATATATATGCTTCTTATGTTCCATGTGCTTCCCTGTCTTCTTATTTTACTTACTGGATGTTAACAT
The DNA here is from genome assembly GCF_002837175.3 of Physeter macrocephalus. Classification (NCBI taxonomy): domain Eukaryota; kingdom Metazoa; phylum Chordata; class Mammalia; order Artiodactyla; family Physeteridae; genus Physeter; species Physeter macrocephalus. The sequence goes on along the minus strand of NC_041234.1, from coordinate 77,568,905 downwards.
CAGAAAATCATTTTTTGTCCTTTAAAAAGCAAGCATCTCATAGGAACAAAGCCAGTACTTTGGCTTCCAGAGAGTCCACTTAGGTCAGGAAACCTCTCTGGATCCTTAACCCAGACTTAACCCAGTAACTCTCTAACAACTTTGGATAAATCCCTTCACCTCTTTATAACCTTGCCTATCTGAATTTTACCTGCCCTGCCTCTCAACCATACAAGATTTTTCAGGAGAAAAATGAGATGTATATTATAATCAAGTGTCTGAGATGATAGGGAATCAATGTATAGTAGCTTGGAGCTAATTACTGCTAATGGCATAGGCCTTGGACTCATTGCCCCAGGTATCATTCCCGCTTTAGGAGAAAGATATGAAAGTACTTTAAAGGCTCCTGAATTAGTTTTAGGTTATTGTTTTACTGCAAAATAGAACCCAGTTAAGCACTGTATTCAGAGTTCACTTAAGTCCCCATGAAACTGCAGTATGTCCTTTGCTTTTAGATACACCATCTAGCTGCTTTCTCACATTATCTATAGTGTCCTCTTCTTCTAAACTGGAGGGCCCTTTTCCATACTCAAGTGATAATGGAGTAATGAGGTGTACCTCTGTCCTTTCTCATCAACATCAGAATTTAAAATACAGACCAGGATTGCTCTTCAAAATAGACCTCCAGTCCCATGAATCATACACCTGCACAATGACATTATCATTGACCAAGACTCTGGCAACTGGCTTCACAACTAGTTTATGATCCTCAAAAGAACACTAGGGTCTATTGGTATATATACACACAATGGAATATTACTCAGCCATGTAAAAGAATGAAATGATGCCATTTGCAGCAACAAGGATGGAGCTAGAGATTATCATACTAAGTGAAGTAAGTCAGACAAAGACAAATATCACATGATATTGTTTATGTACATTCAACACACAGAAAACAGCTGGTTTTAAACTGAATCACAAAACCGATAAAGTAAAATATATTCATTGATATTGAAAGGTGTTTACAATATACTCTTCAAAGGGGAAAAATCTAATTACAAACTATGTGGTAAGATCCTATTATTTCAAAATAAATCAATGTATGTGTAAAGTATAATATGTTAAAATATATAACCACAAATATTTACACACACATGTGCACACACACACACACACACAGACTCAGCCACACAGTTAAAATATATAACCACAAATATTTACACACACATGTGCACACACACACACACACACAATCTCCTCCTAAGTTGGGGCTGGGGCTCTGGTTCCTCCTCTCTCAAGTCTGAGGCAGTTGATGAGCTCCTTAGCAATATTCTTGCTCCAGGAGACTTCCAGAAAGCTCTGTCTGGTTGACGGAGCATAGGCAGCTCCCTCATTCCTCAACTTCCTGCTTTATGATATCCAAACTGCAACTGTCATTAATGTCAATAGGTATTTTTCTGAATTTTAATGAAGGGAAAAAAATGACTTTCTGATAATTAAAATCAATAATATTTTAAAAATCAGATTAGAGTGGAGATATATAATACAATCCCAATCCATTTCAAAAGATAAATACGGATGGAAACACCATGAAGAGATAAACAGCTTCATTTTCTGCTGTCTCCAAAAATCTGTCATTCGTTCATTCATTCATTCATTCATCTTTCCATTTATCACATAGTGTTTGAACGTCTCCAGTGTGCCAGCCACTGCAAGCCTAAATCTCTGCCTCCTGATTTCCTTTTTCCTGAGCTCCAAAACTGTAATAGTCTATACTCCATTATACCTGTCTAGTGTTAGTGTTTACCTCTACACATGTGACCAGGCTCAGACATTGTAGCCCACCAGCATAAACCAAAGAATCTAGGAATGAAGAGGAAGGGAGTAGAGTAGAGATATCCTGATGCTTTGAGCATTTCAGCTACTCATCAATTCACTTTTTTACATACTAATGATTTGTATCTTTCTCCTGATTGGAGCTCACTGCTAATATAGTATAGAAAGAGTTAAAGATGAGACAATTCTTGGGAAGTCTCATTCTTGGTTTCTCTCATCGACATGAACTTCAGAGTTCAGGCACTTTCTACAATTGCGTTGTTAAGTTTCACACAGTTTTCCGGACATGCCCAACTGCTGGGTAGTGGATTTCCACACAGGATTTCCCCAGGGATGAACCAGGTCAGAGAGTATTTCCTGACTATTATATCTGGCTAAGGTCTCAGATTAGCCTTGCCCTTTCTTTACCCAGCTAATGCCTTCTTATCCCTCAGGTTCCAACTTAAACATCACTTCCTGTAGGAAGCCTCCCCAACACACCCAAGACCAGTCAGGTACTTGTGCTATCTGCTCTGTTCCCACAGCACTCTGACTTCCCCTATCAGAGCAGCTATAACACTTGATCATTTTAGCTGGCTTTAGACTGTAAGTTCACATAGTGTAAGGACAATGTCTGTGTTTTGTTTTGTTTGTTTTCACCATTTTAATGTGTTACACCTCTAAGGCTTCATGTCTATATTTTTACTTAAGTTCAAAACTAATGTGGATTCTTAGTGATGATTTTTGCTATACCAAAGAGTGTCCTCACCCTTTTGCAGTTTCATTATACCAAACAAGTTTCTGCATGCTGTTAAAATTACAGAAGTTTGTGTACTTATACTAATGAAAGCATTGCAATTTTTTGTTGATAGGCCTTCATTCTTTAATTTTATGTTTTATCTCATAACACCTATCCATGAAAGAAAAAAATTAATACAAAAAGATAAAAATAACATAAATCTTTCATAATCCTACCACACAGCTATACATTTTTCTTATAATAAACAATGGTGAGATGAAAGCCATCCCGTCACTTTCTGTTGCTAAATAAGGTATTTCACATTTGCATTTAGAATAGACCTAGCTCATTTATAAGTTTGTCCTCTTTGTGCCTCTGAAACCCATATGAGTACTTTTTAGGCTTTTGTGAATAAACCTGGATGTTGTGAGTGTGTGTTCGTGTGTTCTTAGAACGCTTATGTATGTTTCCATATACCCCTTCATTGATAGATATCCTTTGAGTTCTTTTTATCCTTCAATAAATTTACGTTTGTGGTAAAACACAAAATTAGGTATTTAGGTTGATGAATGTTATTGTTTCCAAACAGTTGTGAACATCCTTAACTATTTCCTTAGGGTACATTTCAAGACATGGAATAGCTGCCTCAAATGGTATACACATGCTTAATTTAATTCCCCACTCGCCACCCAGAAAAGTTGTACCAATTTAAAGTCCATAAACTGGAATTAAGTGGAAAAAAAGCCTCAGGGAAGTAAGGAGCATGGCTGTACTGATGTCCTGTTAGAAAGTGCCAACCTTAGATTCCACTGAGCAGCTGCTTTAAGGCCACAATAACAGTAAATACTCCTCAGAGCGGTCAGTAGTGAGCAGTGATAGTAAACATAGCACATCGTGATACAGCATGGGGGTAGATAATGGCAAGAGGACAGAACTTGGAGTCAGTAGCCCTGAATTACAGTTGTAGATTGAGGAAAAATATTTAAAACTGGTTTAAAATCCTTGTATTATCATTATTATGAAACAAATTGTACCCCCAGGCCAGTACCACATTTAGCCAGAGTTAATCCAAGTTCTCATTGAACCAATGTGCTGATCTCTCCCACCCCAGCTCCTCAGCAGAAGGAGACTGCTCTGTCCGCTGATCACAAGAGTTTTCTGAGAGGATCCTGCTCTCCTTATTACCTGAGCACTCATTGCCAAAGATTCTTTATAAAGAGAAAGATGCTTGAACTTTGCAAGATGTTGCAGATGCCTGCATAGCACCTCTCTTGAAACTGAAAAGTTTGTACTTTCATGTTTTGGAGTCCAACACATAGAAGGGCTTAAACAAATGACTTGGACAGAAATTGCTGATTTTGGTGATGGATTGATTGGCCTTGTCCCCAAGAGAAACCTTGAATAGTAAAAGGTTTATATAAGTGTCAGATGACTGAGGTAGAAAGCAATTCTAGACACTCTGCCTTAGACCCTGAAAAGAGAGAGCCATTCATTTTTCTACTTGAATATAAGCTCTTCTTTCTCTTTTTCAGCAGATATAGTTTGGCATGGAAGAGACCCTCTGAAACAGTATGACTCAGACAGATGCTGCAGAAAGAGGCTTGAAAAAGCAGGTTTGTTCCATCGAATTAAATGAGAATTTTCAAATGGTAGACAGGCATTATTACATAATACAATTTGGTCATAAGGGCTAGACTTTCACATTTTACTTCAGACACTCCTAGAATCGAAACTTTTAATGATTACCATCAATATTTTTTCACAATTTAACTACCATAAATTTGTAATTAAAAATAAAGTGTTAAATGATCAAAATATAAAACAAGAGGGGAAATAAGGAGAAAAAAGCATTACCATGATAAATTGGGTTTTACAGCAGTCTTCTCTAACCTTTATTTCAAGCAAAATTTCAGTGTCCAGCAAAATACTATTTTATACTCTTTCATTTTCTTTGTTTTTCCAGAGATACGCTTTGTATTAAGCTCTCTCCATTTATGGAATTCTGAATAAGTAAATTATGAACTGGTTGTTATTATAACTTAAAGAGATTCCGTTTAAAGAGAGACAAACCCCTAATTTAAACTGCTGTTCAGTTATTGTCCATTATCCTAATATCAAAAAGAGGCACAAAACCATAAGCTTATGTGGAAGGTCCACTGAAATAATACATCAGTGGATGTGAAAAGGATAAGGCCCCTTGATCAATCCAGTTCCCTTATTTTTATGGTTGAGGAAACAGAAGCTAAGAGAGGCTCAGTGACTTGATGATAGAGCTGATTTGTGGATGAGAAAGGACTAAGTATCAGAAGTGGAAAACAGCACTTCAAATGATTCTGAACAATGGACATGTATTTTCCGCTGTCCCTGTGGTAGACAAACAAGTTACTTTCAATTTCCCACCACCACAAATATATTCTTATGCATATTCCCTTACTTAACTATGTAAAAACTGACTCTGAGATATACATCCATGAGCAGAATTGATGGGTCATTGAACATGTGTACCCTTGCTATCACTAAGCACTTCTATTCAATATATTGATCTCCAGAATGAGTGCACCAGTATGTACTTCTACCAGCTGTTTGTGAGGGTCCCCATAAACCCCCAGGACCACTTGGCATTATCCACCATTCTAATTTTTGCCTGTCTATGAGGTAAATGATATTTCTTTGTTGTTTAATTGTAAACTACTAATGAATTTGATTGCTAAATACTTAAAATACATACTGTATAATTTGGCTATGTTTCTGGGGTTTTTTTTTACTATTATTATTGTTATTATTATTTACCTCTAAGCTGTATATTAGTTTTTGCATCAGTACCATGGTGGGTTTTTTAATTTCATATTTTATAGCATGAGAAAAGGATCAAAAGTTAAAATACTTAAAATACATACTGTATAATTTGGCTATGTTTCTGGGGTTTTTTTTTTTACTATTATTATTGTTATTATTATTTACCTGTAAGCTGTATATTCATTCTCTAGTAGGTCTGTGTCTTTATTCCCATCTTACCCCTAGGTTCTTCATTACCTTTTTTTCCCTTAGATTCCATATATATGTGTTAACATGCGGTATTTGTTTTTCTCTTTCTGACTTACTTCACTCTGTATGAAAGACTCTAGGTCCATCCACCTCACTACAAATAACTCAATTTTGTTTCTTTTTATGGCTGAGTAATATTCCATTGTATATATGTGCCACATCTTCTTTATCCATTCATCTGTCGATGGACACTTAGGTTGCTTCCATGTCCTGACTATTGTAAATAGAGCTGCAATGAACATTGTGGTACATGACTCTTTTTGAATTATGGTTTTCTCAGGGTATATGCCCAGTAGTGGGATTGCTGGGTCGTATGGTAGTTCTATTTGTAGTTTTTTAAGGAACCTCCATACTGTTTTCCATAGTGGCTGTATCAATTTACATTCCCACCAACAGTGCAAGAGTGTTCCCTTTATGTTTTTTAATGAAAGATTTACCAATACCAATACCAATATTTACTGACCCAATACCACTATCAGAATAATCCATGTTGCTCACTGATAAGAAATGCCAAGTTTATCACATTTAAAACCTTCTTAAGACTGAACTTTTATTCTGTTCCATTAAATTTTATTTAGATTTTTCCATCAGTCTTATCCTGTTTTAATATTGTTGCTTCACAAAACATTTTAGTAGCTAAAAAGTAACATTTCCCCCATTAGTTGCTCTCTGGAAAGTCAGGAATAGCAACAACAACAACAATAAATGTAGCTAACATTTATTGAGCATTTGCAATGTATCTGACACTTTACTTACACTATAACATTTAACCCTCAATTACAAATAAGGGTGTAGATACTATTCTTATCCCCTTTTGAAAGATGAGAAACTTGAGGTATAGAAGACTCAACTGGTTTGATGTGGAACCTAGTCTCATACCCAGGCCTTACCACAGCAAATTCATACTCCTAACCACTGTTATATTAAAATGAACTGTATGAAATTGTCAAAATTTGAGCATTTCTAACCAAGAAAAATGTCAATTTTTTATTGATTAACCTAATATATGTTATTTTGTATTTTAAAATTGAGGCCATCTTAGAGGAAGAAATGTGCCCATGGTCCAGTAATTGGTGACGGGTCAGCTCTCTGGATCCCTGGTCTTCTACTCCAGTCTTCTAACCAGGAGAGTCATTACTGTCATTTATTTCTTGAACTCAAGAGGAAACTATTTCTCTGATGACCCACTAGAAGGTAATGTAAGAGAAAGTAAAGGAAATGGCATAATGGTTATTTTTCCCTTTGCCAATTTCATCAGGTAATCCATCCTACAACTTAGAAATGACACTGAAGCTCACAGATTATTAAAAATGCATTGACATTTCACTTGTTGCTGTTACACCTTCAAATATTCTCTATAATAATTTTGCTATTTCATTTATGTTAAAATAATATATTTAATGGGAGAGAAAAGGCAAGGAGGCAGGAGTAATACTTGTTCAAAGTCTACTATGTTCTAGACAATACTAAAGGTGTTGCAGTTTTCACCTTGCATTAGCTCTGTGAGTATACAGTGTATTGTGTTTATTAAAAATATCATTTCACAACATAAAATAAATAGAATTTATTTTATTTACAAAAAGCATTTTTGGAAACAGCTTGTACAGAATTATCCCAATTCTGTTTCCAATCACATATTTAAAAATGAGATAGTCATTCATTTTTATTTGCTAATTTGATGATGACTAACAAATATACATTTCTTTCTCTCTCTTTCTTTTATTCATTCAACAAATATATACTTTACACCGAGTAAGTTTAAGGCACTGCTAGACCAAATCATATCTTCACTACAGGCCTTTTCTTCAGCTTTCCATACCCTGTTACCTACAGTAACATGATACATACTCACATGTAAGACCAGGCATGGATACTTTATCCAGCCAATTCAAATGATACAGTCCTTGAGTTCTGAAAGTTTACCATCTAAATAGTAGTAGCAGTGGAAAAGCCTAGGGTTTGGAAATGGGCAAACATGGGTTAAAATTCCTGTTCTGCCACTTATTTAAGGTGTAGAAACTTGAAAATTTCAATTAGCATCCACAAGATTTAACTTCCTGGTCTGTACAAGGGGATTGTTATCCGTGTTTCAAAAGAAAGCCTATAAAGAAAAAAAAGGAAGAAGAAAGGCTGTGAATGAACTGTGCCCAATAATTCTGTCTGGAAATTCAACATGTTAAATTTTTTTTTACTCCATCTCTTCCCTTTCTTAGCAGAAATGACTCTGCCATAATTTCAATTGCATAACTATACCATAGAAAACATCCAGAAATGTCACAGCAAAAAGAAAATTAAACATGTTTACATTATGAATGTGATCCAATACAATTTCTATGTAATACAACAAGTTGCTGATAGAGTCCAATCACTGTGTATTTCCTAACACATTTGGACCTTGTAGATTAACATGATGCATATGTATGGCTAGGGATGTTCTAGTGTTCTTTGAGTCTCAGAATGTTAAGCTATAAGAGAAACATAATGCATAAGGTTGACTCGGCATAACAGACACAAGAACAAGAGTCAGAAGCTCTGTCTGGGTCTCAGTTCCTAAGCAATACCAGATGATGTGATAAAATACTCTTTTTTTTAATTTTTATTTTTTATTGAAGTATAGTTGATTTACAGTGTTGTGCTAGTTTCTGGTGCACAGCAAAAGTGATTAAGTTATACATATATATATTCTCTATCATATCCTTTTCCATTATGGTTTATTATAGGATACTGAATATAGTGCACTGTGATGTACAGTAGGACCTTGTTTATCTATTTTATATACATTTTATTATATATATTGTAATATACGATTTGCAGATACCAAAATCTTAATTTATCCTTCGCCCACCCCCTTTACCCTTTGGTAACCATAAGTTTGTTTCTATGTCTATGAGTCTGTTTCTGTTTTGTAAATAAGTTTATTTATATCATATTTTAAGTTCCACATATAAATGATATCATATGGTATTTGTATTTTTCTAACATACTTCACTTAGTATAATAATCTCTAGGTCCATCCATGTTGCTGCAAATGGCATTATTTCATTCTTTTTATGGCTGAGAAATATTTCATTGTATATATGTAGCATATCTTCTTTATCCGTTCATCTGCTGATGCACATTTAGGTTGTTTCCATGTTTTGGCTATTGTGAATAGGGCTGTTATGAACATAGGGATGCATGTATCTTTTTGAATTATAGTTTTGTCCAGGTATATGCCCAGGAGAGTGATTGTGGACCATGTGGTAATTCTATTTTCAGTTTTCTGAGGAATTTCCATACTGTTCCCCATAGTGGCTGTACCAGTTTACATCCCTGCCTACCAACAGTGTAGGAGGGTTCCTTTTACTCCACATCCTCTCCAGCATTTGTTATTTGTAGACGTTTTAAAGATGGCCATTCTGCAATAAACATTGTGGTACATGACTGTTTTTGAATTATGGTTTTCTCAGGGTATATGGCCAGTAGTGGGATCGCTGCATCGTATGGTAGTTCTATTTTTAGTTTTTTAAGGAACCTCCATATTGTTCTCCATAGTGGCTGTATCAATTTACATTCCCAACAACAGTGCAAGAGGGTTGCCTTTTCTCCACACCCTCTCCAGGATTTATTGTTTGTAGATTTGTTGATGATGGCCATTCTGACTGGTGTGAGGTGCTACCTCATTGTATTTTTGATTTGCATTACTCTAATGATTAGTGATGTTAAGCATACTTTCATGTGTTGGCTGGCAATCTGTATATCTTCTTTGGAGAAATGTCAATTTAGGTCTTCTGCCCATTTTTGGATTGGGCTGTTTGTTCCTTTGATATTGGGCTGCATGAGTTGTTTGTAAATTGTGGAGATTAATCCTTTGTCAGTTGCTTCTTTAGCAAATATTTTCTTCCATCCTGAGGGTTGTCTTTTCGTCTTGTATAAGTTTTCCTTTGCTGTGCAAAAGCTTTTAAGTTTCATTAGGCTCCATTTGTTTACTTTTGTTTTTATTTCCATTTCTCTAGGATGTGGGTCAAAAACAATCTTGCTGTGATTTATGTCATAGAGTGTTCTGCCTAAGTTTTCCTCTAAGAGTTTTATAGTGTCTGGCCTTATATTTACGTCTTTAATCCATTTTGAGTTTATATTTGTGTATGGTGTTAGGGAGTGTTCTAATTTCATTCTTTTACATGTACCTGTCCAGTTTTCCCAGCACCATTTATTGAAGAGGCTGTGTTTTCTCAATTGTATATTCTTTCCTCCTTCATCAAAGATAAGGTGACCATATGTGCAGGGGTTTATCTCGTGCCTTTCTATCCTGTTCCATTGATCTATATTTCTGTTTTTGTGCCAGTACCATACTGTCTTGATTACGGTAGCTTTGTAGTATAGTCCAAAGTCAGGGATCCTGATTCCTCCAGCTCCATTTTTCTTTCTCAATATTGTTTTGGCTATTTGGGGTTTTTGTGTTTCCATACAAATTGTCAAATTTTTTGTTCTAGTTCTGTGAAAAAGGCCATGGTAGTTTGATAGGAATTGCATTAAATCTGTAGACAGCTTTGTGTAGTATAGTCATTTTCATAATGTTGATTCTTCCAATCCAAGAACATGGTATATCTCTCCATCTGTTTGTATCATCTTTAATTTCTTTCATCATTGTCTTACAGTTTTCTGCATACAGCTTTTTTGTCTCCTTAGGTAGGTTTATTCCTAGGTATTTTATTCTTTTTGTTGCAATGGTAAATGATTTGGATTCCTTTTATTTCTTTTTCTTCTATGATTGCTGTGGCTAAAACTTCCAAAACTATGTTGAATAATAGTGGTGAGAGTGGAGTGGGCAACCTGGTCTTTTTCCTCATCTTAGTGGAAATGGTTTCATTTTTTCACCATTGAGAATGATGTTGCCTGTGGATTTCTCATATATGGCCTTTATTATGTTGAGGTAATTTCCCTCTATGCCAACTTACTGGAGAATTTTTATCATAAATGGGTGTTGAATTTTGTCAAAAACTTTTTCTGCATCTATTGAGATGATCATACGGTTTTTAACCTTCAGATTGTTAATATGGTCTATCACATTGATTGATTTGTGTATATTGAAGAATCCTTGCATTCCTGGGATAAACCCCACTTGATCTTGGTGTATGATGCTATTAATGTGCTGTTGGATTCTGTTTGCTAGTATTTTGTTGAGGATTTTGCATCTATGTTCATTAGTGATATTGGCCTGTAAATTTCTTTTTTTGTAACATCTTTGTCTGGTTTTGGTATCAGGGTGAGGGTGGCCTCGTAGAATGAGTTTGGGAGTGTTCCTCCCTCTGCTATATTTTGAAAGAGTTTAAGAAGGATATGTATTAGCTCTTCTCTAAATGTTTGATAGAATTCACCTGTGAAGCCATCTAGCCCTGGACTTTTGTTTGTTGGAAGATTTTTAATCACAGTTTCAATTTCAGTGCTTGTGATTTGTCTGTTTATATTTTCTATTTCTTCCTGGTTCAGTCTGGGAAGTATGTAGTTTTCTAAAAATTTATCCATTTCTTCCAGGTTGTCCATTTTATTGGCATATAGTTGCTGTAGTAGTCCCTCATGATGCTTTGTATTTCTAGGGTGTCAGTTGTTACTTATCTTTTTTCAATTCTAATTCTGTTGATTTGAGTCTTCTCCCTTTTTGTCCTGATGTGTTTTGCTAAAGGATTATCAATTTTGTTTATATTCTAAAAGAACCAGCTTTTAGTTTTATTGATCTTTGCTATCGTTTCCTTCATTTCTTTTTAATTTATTTCTGATCTGATCTTTATGATATCTTTCCTTCTGCTAACTTTGGGGTTCTTTTGTTCTTCGTTCTCTAGTTGCTTTAGGTGTATGGTTAGGATGTTTATTTCAGATGTTTCTTGTTTCTTGAGGTAGGATTGTATTGCTATAAACTTCCCTCTTAGAACTTTGTTTGCTACATCCATAGGTTTTGGGCCATCGTGCCTCATTGTCATTTGTTTCTAGGTATTTTTTGATTCCCTCTTTTATTTCTTCAGTGATCTCTTGGTTATTAAGTAATGTACTGTTTAGCATCCATGTGTTTATAATTTTACAGTTTTTTTTTCCCTGTAATTGATATCTAGTCTCAAAGCGTTGTCGTCAGAAAAGATACTTGATATGATTTCAATGTTCTTACATTTCCCAAGGCTTGATTTGTGGCCCAAGATATGATCTATCCTGGAGAATGTTCCATGAGCACTTGAGAAGAAAGTGTATTCTGTTGTTTTTGGATGGAATGTCCTATAAATATCAATTAAGCCCATCTTGTTTAATGTATCATCTAAAGCTGTGTTTCCTTATTTATTTTCATTTTGGATTATCCACCCATTGGTGAAAGTAGGGTGTTAATGGTCCCTACTATTATTCTGTTACTGTCGTTTTCCCCTTTTATGTCTGTTAGCATTTGCCTTATGTATTGAAGTGCTCCTATGTTGGGTGCATAAATATTTTCAATTGTTATATCTTCTTCTTGGATTGATCC
>NC_041234.1:77547012-77556497 GCF_002837175.3 Physeter macrocephalus | reverse complement strand
ACGGGGCATGAACCCGTGTCCCCTGCATTGGCAGGCAGACTCTCAACCACTGCACCACCAGGGAAGCCCTAGTCTTTATTTTAAAGTGTATTTTGTCTGTTATGAGAATTGCTACTCCAGCTTTCTTTAGATTTCCGTTTGCATGGAATATATTTTTCCATCACCTCACTTTCAGTCTGTATGTGTCCCTAGGTCTGAAGTGGGTCTCTTGTAGACAGCATATATGCAGGTCTTGTTTTTGTATCCATTCAGCCAGTCTATGTATCTTGGTAGGAGCATTTACTCCATTTACATTTAAGGTAATTATAAATAAGTATGTTCCTATTACCATTTTCTTAATTGTTTTCGGTTTGTTATTGTAGATCTTTTCTTTCTCTTGTATTTCCTACATAGAGAAGTTCCTTTAGCATATGTTCTAAAGCTGGTTTGGTGCTGCTGAATTCTCTTAGCTTTTGCTTGTCTGTAAAGGTTTTAATTTCTCCATCAAATCTGAATAAGATCCTCGCTGGGTAGAGTAATCTTGGTTGTACGTTTTTCCCTTTCATCACTTTAAATATGTCCTGCCACTCCCTTCTGGTTTGCAGAGTTTCTGCTGAAAGATCAGCTGTTAACCTTATTGGGAGTCACTTTTATGTTATATGTGCATTTCCCTTGCTGCTTTTAATATTTTTTCTTTGTATGTAGTTTTTGATAGTTTGATTAATATGTGTCTTGGCATGTTTCTCCTTGGATTTATCCTGTATGTGACTCTCTGCACTTCCTGGAATTTACTGACTATTTCCTTTCCCATATTAAGGAAGTTTTCAACTATGATCTTTTCAAATATTTTCTCAGTCCCTTTCTTTTCCTCTTCTTCTTCTGGGACCCCTATGATTCGAATGTTAGTGCATTTATTGTTGTCCCAGGTGTCTCTGAGACTGTCCTCAATTCTTTTCATTATTTTTTCTTTATTCTGTTCTGTGGTAGTTATTTCCACTATTTTATCTTCCAGGTCACTTATTCGTTATTCTGCCTCAGTTATTCTGCTATTGATTCCTTCTAGAGAATTTTTAATTTTACTTAGTGTGTTGTTCATCATTGTTTGTTTGCTCTTAATTCTTCTAGGTCCTTTTTAAACATTTCTTTTATTTTCTCCATTCTATATCCAAGATTTTGCATCATCTTTACTCTCCTTACTCTGAATTCTTTTTCAGGTAGACTGCCTATTTCCCCTTCATTTGTTTGGTCTTGTGAGTTTTTACCTTGCTCCTTCATCTGCTGTACATTTCTCTGTCTTCTTATTTTGCTTGACTTACTCTGTTTGGGGTCTCCTTTTCACAGCCTGCTGGTTCATAATTCCCATTGTTTTTGGTGTTTGCCTCCAGTGGGTAAGGTTGGTTAAGTGGGTTGTGTCGGCTTCCTGGTGGAGGGGCCCGGTTCCTGTGTTTTGGTGAATGAATCTGGATCTTTTCTTTCTGGTGCACAGGATTACATCCGGTGGTGTGTTTTAGGGTGTCTGTGACCTTATTATGATTTTATGTAGCCTCTCTCCTAGTGCGTGGGGTTGTGTTCCTGTCTTGCTAGTTGTTTGGCATAGGGTGTCCAGCACTGTAGCTTGCCGGTCATTGAGTGGAGCTGGGTCTTAGCATTGAGATGGAGATCTCTGGGAGAGCTTTCACTGTTTGATATTACATGGAGCCAGGAGCTCTCTGGTGGACCAATGTCCTGAACTCGGCTCTCCCACCTCAGAGGCTCAGGTCTGACACCTGGCTGGAGTACCAAGACCCTTTCAGCCACACGGCTCAGAAGAAAAGGGAGAAAAAAAGGAGAAATATTTGAAAAAATAATAAAATAAAGTTGTTAAAATAAATTTTTTAAAATTAAAAGGAAAATTAAAAATATTAATAAAAAAGAAGAGAGCAACAAAATGAAAAAACAAATTCACCAATGATAACAAGCACTAAAAACTATAGTTAAAAAAAAAGAACCCTAGGACGAATGGTAAAAGCAAAAGTATACAGACAAATCACACAAAGAAGTATACACATACATACTCACAAAAAGAGCAAAAGGAAAGAAAATACATAAATAAATAAATATATATATATATAAAAGGAAGAGAGCAACCAAATCAATAAACAAATCTACCAATGATAATAAGCTCTAAATACTAAACTAAGATAAATGTAAAACCAGAAACAAATTAGATTCAGAAAGCAAAACCCAAGACTACAGTTGCTCCCAAAGTCCACTGCCTCAATTTTGGGATGATTCGTTGTCTATTCATGTATTCCGCAGATGCAGGGTACATCAAGTTGATTGTGGAGATTTAATCCACTCCTCCTGAGGCTGCTGGGAGAAATTTCCCTTTCTCTTCTTTGTTTGCACAGCTCCTGGGGTTCAACTTTGATATGGCCCCTCCTCTCCATGTAGGTTGCCTTATGGCATCTTTTCCCCACCCCGACAGGACAAGGTTAAAGTAGCAAGTGATTAGGGGCCTCTGGCTCACTCAGGCCAGGGTACGGAGGCGTATGTAATGCGGGGCAAGCCTGCGGCAGCAGTGGCTGCTGTAACATCGCACCAGCCTGAGGCATGCCATGTGTTCTCCCAGAGAAGTTGTCCCTGGATCACAGGACCCTGTCAGTGGTGGGCTGCACAGGTTCCTGGGAGGGGAGATGTGGATAGTGACTTCTGCTTGCACACAGGCTTCTTAGTGCCTGCAGCAGCAGCCTTAGAGTCTCATGCCTGTCTCTGCTGTCCGCGCTGATAGCCGTGGCTTGCGCCTGTCTCTGTAGCTCTAAATACCCTCTCCTCACGCACCCCGAAACAATGGTTTCTTGCCTCTTAGGCAGTTCCAGGCTTTTTCCTGGACTCCCTCCCAGCTAGCTGTGATGCACTAGCCCCTTCAGGCTGTGTTCATGCAGCCAACCCCAGTCCTCTTCCTGGGATCTGATCTCCAAAGCCTGAGCCTCAACTCCCAGCCCCTGCCCGCCCCAGGAGTGAGCAGACAAGCCTCTCAGGCTGGTGTGTGATGGCCAGCACTGATTCTCTGTGCAGGAATCTCTCCACTTGGCCCTCTGCACCCCTGTTGCTGCACTCTCCTCCGTGGCTCCGAAGCTTCCCCCTCACCCAGCCCCCATCCCCACCAGTGAAGGTGCTTCCTAGTGTGTGGAAACTTTTCCTCCTTCACAACTCCCTCCCAGAGGTGTAGGTCCCGTCCCTATTCTTTTGTCTCCTTTTTTTCTTTTTTCTTTTCCCCTACCCAGGTACTTGGGGATTTTCTTGCCTTTTGGGAAGTCTGAGGTCTTCCGCCAGTGTTCAGTAGGTGTTCTGTAGGAGCTGTTCCACATGTAGATGTATTTCTGATGTATTTGTGGGGAGGAAGGTGATCTCCACGTTTTACTCCTCCACCATTTGAAGGTCCCTCAGACAAAATACTCTTAAACATTCATAAATGTTGTGGAGATCAATGAAATTCCCATTTTTGCAAGCAGTCTGAGTTCTCATAATAGAAGGAAGAAGTTCTCTTATGTGCAAGGAATCAATTTGAGAAGAATTATCTGTAAGAAAATTGAAACTCTAAAGAGTTGTCACCCAATAAATGTCTTCTATTAATTTTATATTTTAAATGCCTCTTGTATTTGACAAGGAGTCTGGTAGAATTCAGAGACCACTCAAAACACATGAAACCTGCCCATTAGGGAACAAGCTAAAGGAACTATCATTATGATAAATTCTTTACATTGCCAACTCATTTAATTATGTCAGCAAGCCTCTCAGATAAATTGTTCTGGAAGAAGGATTGTTTGGAGACAGTAGTGTTCTATAAGTACACGTATACAAACATACATGTGTTGTTTGTATCTCTTCTCCTGTCTATAGCTATTTTCTACATGCCTTTCTGAAGTTTCATTGCTGCTCTCTTGTTGGGGATTCTCTTTTTATCTCTAAATGTGGGCTTTTATCAAATGGTTTAAGCTCGCTTTTAGATGAATGTGAACTGGGTTCTCTGACAGTTCTGGCTACGCTGACCCTGATGCCAGACCTTTGCTAACAGAGGAGTGGATCTGCTGAATGTTAATGGATGTTATTGCGACTGTCTGGAACAACTGTACATTCCATTCTAGATATGTAATCATGACAACAACGTGTCCAAACAGCCAATATTCAGAATCCTTTCTGTCTATTAAAATGATATGGTATATTTTTCTTATTTTAAGATTTATTTCCTTTTCTCCTGCCTCCCTTCTTTCCTGTAACAAATTGAATTGTAGCAGTAGTTCATGTACAGCCTTTTTCACTGGATTTTGTAGTGAGGATCTGTTGGTGATTATGGACTACTGCAGCACCCCTTAGACATTGATCAAATTCTCCCTTCCAAAATGAAAGAAATCAATCCAGGATATAAAATAATCAGAGAGAAAGAGGCCATTTTATTCCTTTCTGTTTCAAAATCATGGGACAATTCTTACCACTCTTCATAAAAATACAAACACAAACAAAAAGCAATCAGAAGGCATTGTGTGCATACGTTAGGCTCTAAAAGTCATTAACTATGTAGTAGCATCTCTATGCAACCCCCTGTTTTAAAAATTTTTGAATTATAGTCTGAAGCTTGTGTCTTTCTTTTCTGAGAGGCCCCTGTATAGGAAAGGCCCTTTCATGGGGTGGGCCAGAGAGTCATGGTTCATCAGATCTTGAGCCTTCAAAAACATATAATCTCATTAGCACTTCTGAACGCTTCAGAGAGGAAGACTCCAGGAATCTGTCTCTTAGTGTCCTGCATTGGAAAGGTCCATTTTCTACCTGCCAGAATCATTCTCTCAGGATGATTCCACTCTTCTACCCATCCTAGACTTCATCCATCCAGCCATCCCTGAGCTGCGTCATTGTGTTTTGGATAAAGAGGTGAATAAGGTAGACCCAATGTGTTTGAGGAATGTACTTTCTTTCATAGTTAAGCAAAGAAAATAAAAAAGTAAACAGACCTTCACAGTAAGGTGAGGCTTATATAGAGACCATTATTAATATTTCTGTGGGGTCTCCAAAAAAAAATACCGAACCCAACCAGAGATGGGAGAAGAAAGTCACTGAAAACTTCTCAGAAGAGGAGGAGAACACATGGCGCACCTCAGGCTGTTGCAACGTGACACTGGCCTCTGCTGCCACAGGCTCGCCCTGTATTTCATACCCTTCCCTCCCCACAGCCTAGGTAAGAGAGAGCCAACATAATCAGCCGATCTTTTAACCCCCTCCTGTCTGGGTGAAGAACAGAGGCCAGAGGGCAACTTACATGCAGAGGGGGGGCCAAATCCAAAGCTGAACCCCAGGAGCTGTGGGAAAAAGGAGGAGAAAGGGAAATTTCTCTGTGCAGCCTCAGGAGCAGTGGATTAAATCTCCACAATCAACTTGATGCACCCTGCATCTGTGGAATACCTGAATAGACAATGAATCATCCCAAAATTGATGCAGTGGACTTTGAAAGCAACTGTAGACTTGGGGTTTGCTGTATGCAAGTGACTAGTTTCTGATGTATATATATATCATAGTTTAGTTTTTAGTGATTATTATCATGGGTGAATTTGTTTTTTGATTTGGTTGCTCTTTTCTTTTTTTATTAACATTTTTATTTTTTATTTTAGTAATCTTTTTAAGTTTTCACTTTAATAACTTTATTTTATTTTATTTTATTATTTTTTTCTATTCTTTCTTTTTTTTTTCCTCCCTTTTCTTCTGAGCCATGTGGCTGAAAGGGTCTTGGTGCTCCAGCCAGGTATCAGGCCTGAGCCTCTGAGGTGGGAGAACTGAGTTCATGACATTGGTCCACCAGAGACCTCCTGGCTCCACATAATATCAAATGGTAAAAGCTCTCTCAGATATTTCCATCTCAATGGTAACACCCAGCTCCACTCAATGACCAGCAAGCTACAGTGCTGGACACCCTATGCCAAACAACTAGTAAGACAGGAGCACAAGCCCACCCATTAGGTGAGAAGCTACCTAAAATCATAATAAGATCACAGACACCCCAAAACACACCACCAGACATGATTCTGCCTGCCAGAAAGACAAGATCTAGCCTCATTAACCAAAACACAGGCACCACTCCCCTCCAACAGGAAGCCTACACAACCCACTAAACCAACATTACCCACTGCAGGTAGACACCAACAACAATGGGAATTATGAACCTGCAACCTGCAAAAAGGAGACCCCAAACACAGTAAGTTAAGCAAAATAAGAAGACAGAGAAATGCACAGCAGATGAAGGAGCAAGGTAAAAACCCACCAAACCAAACAAATGAAGAGGAAATAGGCAGTCTACCTGAAAAAGAATTCAGAGTAATAATAGTAAAGATGATTCATAATCTTGGATATAGAATGGAGAAAATAAAATAAACGTTTAAAAAGGACCTAGAAGAATTAAGAGCAAACAAAGATAAACAGCAAAAGGAATGAAATTAAAAATTCTCTAGAAGGAATCAATAGCAGAATAACTAAGGCAGAAGAACAAATAAGTGACCTGGAAGTTAATATAGTGGAAATAACTACCACAGAGCAGAATAAAGAAAAAAGAATGAAAATAATTGAGGACATTTGGTAGTGTATATATGACCATGCCACTCTCTCACTTTCTCCCAGCTTACCCTTTCCCCTCCCTGTGTCCTCAAGTCCATTCTCTAGTAGGTCTGCAACTTTATTCCCATCCTGCCCCTAGGTTCTTCATGACTTTTTTTTAGATTCCATATATATGTGTTAGCATATGGTATTTGTTTTTCCCTTTCTGACTTACTTCACACTGTATGACAGACTATACCTCCATCCACCTCACTGCAAATAATAGGCAGTCTACCTGAAAAAGAATTCAGAGTAATAATAGTAAAGATGATTCATAATCTTGGATATAGAATGGAGAAAATAAAATAAACGTTTAAAAAGGACCTAGAAGAATTAAGAGCAAACAAAGATAAACAGCAAAAGGAATGAAATTAAAAATTCTCTAGAAGGAATCAATAGCAGAATAACTAAGGCAGAAGAACAAATAAGTGACCTGGAAGTTAATATAGTGGAAATAACTACCACAGAGCAGAATAAAGAAAAAAGAATGAAAATAATTGAGGACATTTGGTAGTGTATATATGACCATGCCACTCTCTCACTTTCTCCCAGCTTACCCTTTCCCCTCCCTGTGTCCTCAAGTCCATTCTCTAGTAGGTCTGCAACTTTATTCCCATCCTGCCCCTAGGTTCTTCATGACTTTTTTTTAGATTCCATATATATGTGTTAGCATATGGTATTTGTTTTTCCCTTTCTGACTTACTTCACACTGTATGACAGACTATACCTCCATCCACCTCACTGCAAATAACTCAATTTCATTTCTTTTTAGGGCTGAGTAATATTCCACTGTATATATGTGCCACATCTTCTTTATTCATTCATCTGTCGATGGACACTTAGGTTTCCTCCATGTCCTGGCTATAAGAAAGAGACTGCAAAGAACACTGTCATACATGACACTTATCAAATTATGGTTCTCTCAGAGTATATGCCCAGTAGTGGGATTGCTGGGTCAATAGCTAGTGGGAAGCAGCTGCACAGCACAGGGAGATCAACTCAGTGCTTTGTGACCCCCTAGAGGGTTGGGCTAGGGAGGGTGGGAGGGAGATGCAAGAAGGAGGAGATATGAGTATATATGTATATATAAGGCTGATTCACTTTGTTATAAAGCAGAAACTAACACACCATTGTAAAGCACTTGTACTCCAATAAAGATGTTTTAAAAAAAAGAAAGAAAGAAAGAAAATACATGGTACTTAAAATAATAATAATTTTAAAAAGATACAAAAAGAAAAAGAATTGAGGACAGTCTCAGAGACCTCTGGGTCAACATTAAATGCACCAACATTCGAATCATAGGGGTCTCAGAAGAAGAAGAGGAAAAAACGGGACTGAGAAAATATTTGAAGAGATTATAGTTGAAAACTTCCCTAATATGGGAAAGGAAATAGTCAATAATGTCCAGGAAGTGCAGGGAGTCCTATACAGGAAAATCCAAGGAGAAGCACACCAAGACACATATTAATCAAACTATCAAAAATTAAATATAAAGAAAAATATTAAAAGCAGCAAGGGAAAAGCAACACATAACATACAAGTAAATCCCCAGAAGGTTAACAGCTGATCTTTCAGCAGAAACTCTGCAAGCCAGAAGGCAGTGGTGGACATATTTAAAGTGATGAAAAGGAAAAACCTACAACCAATATTACTCTACTCAGCGAGGATCTCATTCAGATTCGACGGAGAGATTAAAACCTTTACAGACAAGCAAAAACTAAGAGAATTCAGCACCACAAAAACAGCTTTAGAACATATGCTAAAGGAACTTCTCTAGGCAGGAAACACAAGGGAAGGAAAAGATCTACAAAAACAAACCTGAAGCAATTAGGAAAATGGTAATAGGAACATACATATTGATAATTACCTTAAATGTAAATGGATTAAATGCTCCAGCCAAGAGGCATAGACTGGCTGAATGGACAAAAAAACAAGACCGGTATATATGCTGTCTACAAGAGACCCACTTCAGACCTAGGGACACATACAGACTAAAAGTGAGAGGATGGAAAATGATATTCCATGCAAATGGAAATCAAAAGAAAGTTATAGTTGAAAACTTCCCTAATATGGGAAAGGAAATAGTCAATAATGTCCAGGAAGTGCAGGGAGTCCTATACAGGAAAATCCAAGGAGAAGCGAGCACCTCAATACATAAGGCAAATGCTAACAGCCATAAAAGGGGAAAACGAAAGTAACACAAAAATAGTAGGGGACATTAACACCCCACTTTCACCAATGGGTGGACCATCCAAAATGAAAATAAATAAGGAAACACAAGCTTTAGATGATACATTAAACAAGATGGATTAATTGATATTTATAGGAGCTATGAGACTAGATATCAATTATAGGAAAAGATCTGTCAGAAATACAAACACATGGAGGCTAAACAATACACTACTTAATAACGAAGTGATTACTGAAGAAATCAAAGAGGAAATCAAAAACTGTTTAGAAACAAATGACAATGGAGACACGACGACCCAAAACCTATGGGATACAGCAAAAGCAGTTCTAAGAGGGAAGTTTATAGCAATACAATCATACCTTAAGAAACAGGAAACATCTCGAATAAACAACCTAACTTTGCACCTAAAGCAATTAGAGAAAGAAGAACAAAAGAACCCCAAAGTTAGCAGAAGGAAAGAAATCATAAAGATCAGATCAGAAATAAATGAAAAAGAAATGAAGGAAATGATAGCAAAGATTAATAAAACTAAAATCTGGTTCTTTTAGAAGATAAACAAATTTGATAAACATTTAGCCAGACTCATCAGGAAAAAAAGGAGAAGACTCAAATCAATAGAATTAGAAATGAAAAAGGAGAAGTAACAACTGACACTGCAGAAATACAAAGGATCATGAGAGATTAGTACAAGCAACTA
>NC_041234.1:77545709-77546403 GCF_002837175.3 Physeter macrocephalus | reverse complement strand
ATCCTTCTCAAACTCTTCCAAAAGATAGCAGAGGGAGGAACACTCCCAAACTCATTCTACGAGGCCACCCTCACCCTGATACCAAAACCAGACAAAGATGTTACAAAAAAAGAAATTTACAGGCCAATATCACTGATGAACATAGATGCAAAAATCCTCAACCAAATACCAGCAAACAGAATCCAACAGCACATTAATATGATCATACACCATGATCAAGTGAGGTTTATACCAGGAATGCAAGGATTCTTCAATATACACAAATCAATAAAAATGATCTTCTCAATAGAGGCAGAAAAAGCTTTCGACAAAATTCAACACCCACTTATGATAAAAATCCTCCAGAAAGTAGGCATAGAGGGAATTTACCTCAACATAATAAAGGCCATATATGAGAAACCCACACCCAACATCGTTCGCAATGGTGAGTAACTGAAACCATTTCTTCTAAGATCAGGAACAAGACAAGGTTATCCACTCTCACCATTATTATTCACATAGTTTTGGAAGTTTTAGCTACAGAAATCAGAAAAGAAAAAGAAAGAAAGGAATCCATATCCGAAAAGAAGAAGTAAAGCTGTCACTGTTTGCAGATGACATGATACTATACATAGAGAATCCTAAAGATATTACCAGAAAAGTACTAGAGCTAATCAATGAATTTGGTAAAGTAGCAGGATACAAAATTAATGCA
>NC_041234.1:77507836-77545679 GCF_002837175.3 Physeter macrocephalus | reverse complement strand
GACCGGTATGCAGAAAACTATAAGACACTGATGAAAAAATTAAAGATGATACCAACAGATGGAGAGATATACCATGTTCTTGGATTGGAAGAATCAACATTGTGAAAATGACTGTACTACACAAAGCAATCTACAGATTCAAAGCAATCCCTTTAAAATTACCAATGGCATTTTTCAAAGAACTAGAACAAAAAATTTCGCAATTTGTATAGAAACACAAAGGACCCCAAATAGCCAAAGCAATCTTGAGAAAGAACAATGGAGCTGGAGGAATAAGCCTCCCTGACTTCGAACTATACTACAAAGCTACAGTAATCAAGACAGTATGATACTGGCACAAAAACAGAAATATAGATCAATGGAACAGGATAGAAAGCCAAGAGATAAACCCATGCACATATGGTCACCTTATCTTTGATAAAGGAGGCAACAATATACAATGGAGAAAAGGCAGTCTCTTCAATGAGAGGTGCTGGGAAAACTGAACAGCTACCTGTAAAAGAATGAAATGAGAACACTCCCTAATGCCATACACAAAAATAAACTCAAAATGGATTAAAGACCTAAATATAAGGGCAGACACTATAAAACTCTTAGAGGAAAACATAGGCCAAACACTGTATGACATAAATCACAGCAAGATCCTTTTCGACCCACATCCTAGAGAAATGGAAATAAAACCAAAAATAAACAAATGGAACCTAATGAAACCTAAAAGCTTTTGCACAACAAAGGAAAACATAAGAGAATAAGACAACCCTCAGAATGGGAGAAAATATTTGCTAAAAAAGCAACTGACAAAGGATTGATCTCCACAATTTATAAACAGCTCATGTAGCTCAATATCAGAAAACAAACAGCCCAATCCAGAAATGGGCAGGAGACCTAAATAGACGTTTCTCCAAAGGAGATATACAGATTGCCAACAAACACATGAAACGATGCTCAACATCACTAATCATTAGAGAAATGCAAATCAAAACTACAATGAAGTATCACCTCACACCAGTCAGAATGGCCATCATCAAGAAATCTGCAAACAATAAACGCTGGAGAGGGTGTGGAGAAAAGGGAACCCTCTGCACTGTTGGTGGGAATGTAAATTGATATAGCCACTATGGAGAACAATATGGATGTTCCTTAAAAAACTAAAAATAGAACTACCATACGACCCAGCAATCCCACTTCTGTGCATATACCCTAAGAAAACCATAATTTAAATAGAGTCAT
Organism: Physeter macrocephalus; assembly: GCF_002837175.3. NCBI lineage: Eukaryota > Metazoa > Chordata > Mammalia > Artiodactyla > Physeteridae > Physeter > Physeter macrocephalus. Next base: position 77,544,449 of record NC_041234.1, on the reverse strand, counting down.
GTACCACAATGTTCATTGCAGCTCTATTTACAGTAGTCAGGACATGGTAGCAACCTACATGTCTATCGACCTATGAATGGGTAAAGAAGATGTGTCACATATATACAATGGAATATTACTCAGCCATAAAAAGAAATGAAACTGAGTTATTTGTAGTGAGGTGGATGGACCTAGAGTCTGTCATACAGAGTGAAGTAAGTCAGAAAAAGAAAAACAAATACCATATGCTATCACATATATATGGAATCTAAAAAAAAATAAGGTTCTGAAGAACCTCGGGTCAGGACAGGAATAAAGACGCAGATGTAGAGAATGGACTTGAGGACACGGGGAGGTGGAAGGGTAAGCTGGGACGAAGTGAGAGAGTGGCATGGACTTATATATACTACCAAATGTAAAATAGATAGCTAGTGGGAAGCAGCCTTATAACACAGGGAGATCAGCTCAGTGCTTTGTGATCACCTAGAGGGGTGGGATGGGAGGGTGGGAGAGAGATGTAAGAGGGAGGAGATATGGGGATGTATGTATATGTATAGCTGATTCACTTTGTTATAAAGCTGAAACTAACACACCATTGTAAAGCAATTATACTCCAATAAAGATGTTTTAAAAAAAGAAGGAAAAAAGCACATAAAATGGGTGTCTCTGCTATCCTTTTAGCCCCAGAAAGACTATGGGAGCACAAAGCTACAGTGATAGCTCTGCCAGGAAGGATGCTGGAGAGACGGTCAGGAGAGCCGCCTGGGTCCCAGGACTGAAGCATCACTGATGAGAGGATTTTGACTGAGTCACTTCCCTTTGCCAGCCTAGACTGATCACTAGATACTGGTGATTAGACAAGATACCAGTAGCTACTGATCACCAGAATAAAATTGAGGAACCTACACATACATTCTGGAGTGTTGTGGAAACCTATGTGTCCTAAGCTGGGCAAGCACTCTGGGTTCTCAGCTGGGAAAATCTGTTAAGGCCAAGGTATTATTTTAACAGAAAATAATTTGCAGGAATAACAGAACAGAACACATTAGTTGCTCAAATGGCAATTATTTATGAAATGTCAACAAACACTTGTAAAACACAAATGACACCTGGATGGACATGGATACTGACCTCTACAAAACTAGGGAAATTCAATGTGAATTGTACCTGCTATTGTGCTATGATCTTTCCATGCACTGTCTCCTTTAATACTTAAAGTAAGCCTATGAGGCAGCATTTAATATTTCAATTATTCAGATGAGTATTTTACATTTCATTAATTCAATCTTAACTATGTAAATAGCAGAGCCCAGAATTCACATCTGGCCTTTCTATTTCCCCAGTCTGTGCTCTTTCCTCTCCAGTACGTTGATATGGGGCTAATCAAGTTCCTGGTGTGTCCAGTCCTAGGCCTTTTATCCCAATGACAAGCATGGCATGTCTGTTACCAACACCACCAAGCAATCAAGAATATGATTGAGTGCGTGCTTGCGGTATATGACACAGCATGCAGGTGGAACAACGTGAGCAAAAACATGGAATTCAAGGGACTGTTTGGTTTGAGAATTGAAACTGGACTGGACACTGCAGAAAGAATTTCTTCAGACTAGAATGGTCTCATCAGTCAAAAACCCAACTGTATAGCACAACTGGAAGCCAAATGAGTTATAAAAATTATGTGAGACTTAATGTTCTTCACAGTTTCACATTCATAAATTAGTTCAAATTTTAAAACCAAATTTTAACAGAACTGGAACGAAGTATTGGGGTCCTTATATCTGACTAGAGCAGATGGGCAAAATTTGGAGGAAATAGCATTCTCTTTGTTGTTACCTCTAGCTCAAATTGCAGGTTGAATTTTGTCATCAGAATTGTGGACCATGTCCTCCTTGTTCCTCATCAACCTCCCCTGGGTTAATAATGGACTGGGAGATGAAAGCCTCAGCCGTAGTAGGGTGTGGGGTGTACTTGTTTCTGCAGCTGTCCAAAGTAAGTCCTGCTGTTATTTCTCTGTGTGCGAGTGAATGTGTCTATGTTTGTGTGCTTCTGCCTAAAGCAGTTCTGTGTCTTTTTCTTTGTTGTTGCCAGTTTCTCAAAGTTTCTCTTTTGTTCTCTAATTCAGGTCTTTGCCAAAGATGTTAATTCAAAATTTAAGTGAGTAGAGATATCGTACTTGGCCTGGCTTCCTTGGAAGTTTTGTGTAATATGTCCCTGATGTCAATCTTTGCTGACTGAGGAGTAGACCCACAAAATGATGATAGACCTTATAGTGACAAGCTAGGGCATCTGCCAGATGACACGTAACATTCTAGAGCTATAAGTCCAAGAATAAAAGGGAGCTTTATGGTCAAGAGAGTGGAGTTTCCAGACAGCCAATATTTGAATTCTGACTCTTTATTTAAGAAAAATGGAGCATATGTTTGTTTGTTTTTCCTAATGCAGAGTATCCTCCATTATTCATTCATTTATTTCTTTATTCATTCTTATATTATTCCCAACTCTGAGAGTATCTAGCATTCAGTACTTTTCACTGGAGGTTCTGCTGACATTTTGCTGATGTGTTTAAGTTGCTACAACAGCCCTTCTATATTGGTATCATTTTTCTTTAACAAATGCAAGGAAAGAGTCCAAAATATAAAATGGTCAGTGAGAGAAAGAGGCCTTTTCATTTACTCATTTCATTTCCAAACTCATTCCTACAAACAATGTCTCAGAACAATCCTGGCAGTCAGAGACATCGTTTGCAGACATTAAGCTCCAGACCCACCACCTGTCCCTGCTGTGACTCATAATATAAACATAGGCCCTCTGTGTAGTGTGTTTCCTAGAGCTTTAACATATAACTCACAGCTGGTGTCTCCCCTTATGAGAGGCCCCTGTGTATGAGAGGCCCTTTCATGGAGTGGGCCAGAGAGTTCATAGTCCAGCAAAGCCTTGCATGATTTTCCAATCTTAAGAGACTTCACAAACTTATGCTTTTCTCCAAGTGCATTAGTACAATCTGAAGCATCATCGCTCCCAGATCCCTACAATGTCCTATAGGACATCCTCATCATCCATTTCAAGCTTCTGCCACAAAAATCACACCCCTTCTCCTCACCTACATCCAGAAGAAGTCATGCTTTCTTTTCTCTTAGACTTGTGTATTCTGTTGAGGAGTCCTCAGGCCTCAGTCATCCATATCTGTGAATTTGATGCCACTTGACACAATGACAGAATGGTCAAATTCAATTGCCTCTCATCCAGGTTTGATAGTGTGTATTTTTGTTTACTTTTTAAATAGTCTTTAGACAGAAATAAAAGTTATATAAATTTCTTAATCATATTGTCCCTAGGAAGACTGTAGCTCATTGAGAATGAAGATACTGTAACCTAGGGTAGTCATCAGTTACATCCATTAAACTATAACTTGCTTAATAAATAATGAACTGCAACCTGCCTTCACTGATCAAGCTGCCTTTAATTGTTTTTACAAAAACTTGCATGTCCGCCAAGTGTCACATAGCCTAAACAATAAAATGTTTGCCCAAGTTGTTTTTCAGGAACTTGAAGTCAGCTGTGTCCAGTTCGAGCTCGGGCCAGTTAAGACTGGTTGGGACTACCAACCCTCCAACTGGCCATGCGCGAATGTCCATTCAGTGACCTCTTGACAGCAGAAGGCCAAAAACTCCACCCTCAGAACATGCTAATGCCACACTTTTCTGAACATGTGTCCCATGAAGAAGCCTGTAGCTTAGTTGTGCCTGTGCAGAATGACGGTCACCTCACCTTTTTCTTATCTTCAGTCACATTTCCCCATACTCCCCCAGCTTTACCCCATAAATATCCCAAGCCCCTCACCTTTGGGGAGTGGATTTGAGATTTGTTCTCCTGTCTCCTCTCTTGGCTGCCTCATCAATAAACTTTCTTTGCTGCAGACCTTGGTGTCTCAGCCTTTGGCTTGCTGCACAACAGGCAAAGGAACCTGGTTTGGTAACAAGATGAGTCCCCAAGTTTGTGAATTCTAGAAATATAGAGAATGGGCAACAAGAACAGAAGACCCAATACAGAATTTGGCAGGCTGACCTTGAGATGGACCTGCTGAAAGAATTATCTTTGTTATTCTGTATCTGTGCTGACCATCTAGCCCAGAGGTTGGTAAACATTGTTTTTCCAGTAAAGGACCAGATAGTAAATATTTTGGCCTTGGGGGCCATGTAGTCTCTGTCTCAACTATTCAACCCTGCTGTTGTAGTGCTAATGCATTGTGGGTGTGTTCCAGTAAAACTTTATTTGATTTGGCCCACAGGCCACAGTTTACAAACCCCTTTTCTAGCAGATGGTATAGTCCATATCTGCTTGTACCTGAATATCCAAGCAATCAATATGCAAATCATAAGTGTTGGTTAAGAGGTAGTGCTTCTATTCTTCAATTCAGTGCCTATCAGCTCACTGATTCATGTTATAAATGGATACTTACCATTGGTAAGCATTTTTTATTGGAGTTGATGTTGAGTTCCATGGGTACTTGTAAATCGCTACAATATCCCATGGAAGCTGGAATCATTATCGCTTCACACGTGAAGAGAAAGGGTTCAGGATACTAAAAGGTAACAGGGAAAAAAGAGTTTTTATTTCCTAACACTTGGCACCAGTCTTATAAATAAATCTTCAGTGTAGCAACTACACTCAGAAGTAATATTCCAGACCAGCCACCTGTTTCTGCTGCTACTGCAAAATGCAAACATAAATAACCTTTAGATTCATTTTCTAGTTGGCAGTACTCTTGTCTCCTTTTAAACTATAAGTATGAGTAATATGGTAACGTTAGAATAGAACCTCAGATTTTGAATGTCGAATGAAGACTAAAATAAAATTAAGAGATAATAATGAGGAGTGTAATATACAACATGATAAAGATAATTAACACTGCTGTATGTTATAACTGGAAGTTGTTGAGAGAGTAAATCCTAAGAGTTCTCAGCACAAGGATAAAATAATTTTTCTATTTCTTTAATGTAGTATCTATATGAAATGACAGATGTTTACTAAACCTACTGTGGTAATCATTTCATGATGTATGTAAATCAAATCGTTAAGTTGCACACCTTAAGCTTATACAGTGCTGTATGTCAATTACATGTGGAAAAACATTTTTTTAAAAAATATTAAAAATGAGATAATAATGATAATTTTTTTCTTTTTTGTTCCTTCCATTTATTTCAAGATTTACCTAATCATGCTGCTATAATTTTGTTCTCTTGAGTTAGGGAATCCTACCTTTGACATTTAAACCCACTGGCCACTTTTTACATATATATTGTGTGGTTTTTGCTTGCCTTTCAGAGATTGATTTTAGTTCTAAGTTAGAGGGAAGGGATATGCTTTAACATTCACTCAGAGAGATGTTACCCCCCTTTATTTTCCTAAGCAGATCTTATTTTGGTCTTGAGTATCCATTAATTAACTTTCAGTTTGATCGTGTTCCCCATATTGGGCCAGATGGATACAAAGTTCTCTTACATCACTTTGTCTTAATTTTCTGGAGCTGGGCCTAAATTCTGCAGTGTGGAGTCTTATATAGTATGAGAATATTGTTAGGGGGAACCTTCTGGTCTCCGAAGCTCTTGTCCAAGAAGGTATCTGCTGAGATGTCTCTTTCCTATCTGTTGCTTGGTTATCTATTTATACCAGTGACCCCATAGATATTAGAATCAATCATCTGAAATATAATACATAGTTCTTTGCAACAAAGTTCAGCCTACTGTCTCTGCACCAGGCTTCCTCTGATTACCTTGTGGTCTTTCTCACTATAGTCCTGCATTTATCCACAAAGATGTTATATAGGCTGGTGGTTCACTATGGCCATCTTCCCTTGCAGACACCCTTTCCTTAAAGGCCAGAGATCCAGCATATCTTAGATATGTTTGGGTCATTTTACATCTCCTTTTCCTCTTCTTGAATCCTTCTTAAGTTCTGCCACATCATGAGTTATACTTATGCCATCCATTCCTTGGTTTTCTTTAAAAAATATATTTCTACATTTTCCCTAGGACTGATGACATCTGTTTTTTATCCCAAGCCTCCTAACGTGTCTCCTGAACACAGCTTAAATTTTGCTCAATAAATGTAAGTTCATTTCAGCTCTGCCACCATAGGATTACTGCCATTTCTCCTTGGTTGGAGGAGTAGTACACAAATTCTTCAGTAATACATGCAGTGTTTATCTCCATCTTTAGTCTCAGAGTTGGATAACAACCAACACTGCCAGTAGATTATTATTCTTAAACTCTCAGGTTGTATGCTTTTTTTCCAAGTTATCTTGGGGTTTGGGAAAGTACCTCAATGTAGCTCTCATGTATTTATATTAATCTCTTTATTTTGGGTCTTCTTTTAAAAAAGAGATAATTGATGACAAGTATTTGACCAGTTCCATCAAACTGGTTGAAGAAATGGTCACATTTTTCCAGTCACTAGAGGCAGAGTTTGGACAAGTATTATTCTAACAACCTGGTAGGTTTTCTTATTACAGGTCTCTGTTCAATTCCAAGTATCTCAGAGCATGCTCATTGCCATTGTTCATGCCAGTTTCCCTTTCAGAGACCCTTTCTCTCAGACTAAAGCAGGACATTTTGACAAGGCTTATTTAATGCAGCTGTTTTGCCAGAGTTGCTTCAAAATGTCAGTGCTGAATATCAAAGACTGTTTTTTATTAACAAGCTATGTATATAACAGCCATCCCTGACCCTCACCCTATCCGTGACCTTTTCTTCCAGAGAACAGACTGGCTTTTCTCTTAACATTTTCCACTTTCAACATCTATGGTCAGTAAGTCTCTGTGGGATCTGGGGCTATTTTTCAAACACTCTTTATCCAGTCAGCTTCTCAGTGGGAAGTCTTACATGATATTTCCCCCATCATTTGCATCTTGATGAGACCACTGGCATTTCTCCTGCATCTGATTTACGTAGTCTAGGAGATTCACACTTTTCTCTTTTTTTGGACACATTATTATTATTCCTTAGATTTTACCTAATGTTTCTCTGTTCCAGGATTCCATCCATGATACCACATTACATTCAGATGACATAATTTCTTAGGCTTCTCTACACTGCAACAGTTTCTCAGATTTTCCCTGTTTTTGATGACTTTAGGAGTTTTGAGGACTTCTAGAGAGACATTTTATAGAATATTTATGAATTGGGATTTCTTTTTTCCTTATGATTAAACTGCAGTTATGGGTTTTTGAGAAAAAGGTCACAAAGGTAAGGGGCCATTCTCATCAGAAAGCAAGAATTCATGCTACCAACATGACGTCAATGTGGATATAAACCATGATCACCTGGCTGAGGCAGTGTTTCTCAGATTTCTCTAATCTAAACTTACTCTTTTTCCTTCTTCCCATAAAGTACTATTGGAAGGAAGTCACACTTAAGGGATGGAGAGTTATGCCCATTCCCCTTACCTTGAAAATGAAGTAACTATATAAATTATTTGCAATTCTTCTGCAGAGGAAACATGGCTATTCTTCTCTATTTATTTATTTATTGAAGAAGTTATTTATATAAGTATGGGCTTATGATATAATTTTTATACTTTGTTACAATGCAACACTATGTTATCTATTTTACTCCTCAAATTGTTTTAGCCTTGGCCATTGGGAGCTCTTTCAGTTGGCTTATGTGCCCTTTGACATATTACCATAATTGTGTATGGCATTTTGTTTTATTCTGTTTAGTTTCATATTTTTATATAGACTTCTAGTTGTTCTAGCACCATTGATTGGAAAGACTATCCTTTCTCCATTTTAAAAATTAAATGTGGGCTTCCCTGGTGGCGCAGAGGTTGAGAGTCCGCCTGCCGATGCAGGGGCCACGGGTTCGTGCCCCGGTCTGGGATGATCCCACATGCCGCGGAGCGGGTGGGCCCGTGAGCCATGGCCTCTGAGCCTGCACGTCCGGAGCCTGTGCTCCGCAACGGGAGAGGCCACAACAGTGAGAGGCCCGCGTACCACCAAAAAAAAAAAAAAAAAATTAAATGTGTTTAAACTAAAAAAAAAAAACAGAAACAGTTCACCCATTTCTCCTACCCCCACCCCTTGCCTCTGGAAATCACCAATCTGTTCTCTGTATCTGTGAGCGTGGAGACATATATGTATAAAATAGTCCACATATAAGAGAGATTATATGGTATTTGTCTTTGTCTGACTTCTTTCATTTAGCATAATGCCATCGAGGTCCATCCATGTTGTCAAAACTGGCAAAATTTCATTTTTTTCATGGCTGAATAATATTTCATTGTATATATGTACATATATACTGTAATTTCCTTATCCATTCATCCATTGATGGACACTTATGTTGTTTCCATGTCTTGGCTATTGTAAATAATGCTGCAGTGAGCATGGGGATGCATATATAACTTTTCAAATTAGTGTTTTGTTTTCTTTGGAAAAATATGCAGAAGTGGAATTGCTGGATCATATGGTAGTTCTGTTTTTAATTTTTGAGGAATCACCATACTGTTTTCCATAGCGGCTGAACCAATTTACATTCCCACCAACACTGTACAAGGGCTCCCTTTTCTCCACATCCTCAACAGCATTTACTAACTCTTGGTTTTTTGATGATAGCCATTCTAACAGGTATGAGGTGATAATTCATTGTGGTTTTGATTTGCATTTTCCTAATTATTATTGATGTGGCGTATCTTTTTATGTGTCTGTCTATGTATTCTTTGAAAAAGTGTTTATTCAGATCTGTCCATTATTTAATTGGATTGTTTCTTTTTTTGCTATTGAGTTGTGTTAGTTCTTTTTATATTTTGGTTATTAGCCTCTTATCTGATATATGATTTGCAAATATTTTCTCCCATTTAGTAAGTTGCCTTTTCATTTTGTTGATGGTTTCCTTTGCTGTGCAGAAACATTTTAGTTTGGTGTAGTTCCACTTGTTTTTTGCTTTTGTTGCTTTTGCTTTTGATGAGAAATTCCAAATATCATTGCCAAAACCTATGTCAAGAATCTTACCATCGATGTTTTCTTTTAAGAGCTTTATGATTTCGGGTCTTACGTTCAAGTCTTTATTTTGAGTTGATTTTTGTATATGGTGTAAGATAGAGGTCAAGTTTTATTCTTTTGCATGTGGCTGTCCAATTTTCCCAGGACCATTTATTGAAGAGACTGCACTTTCCTCCTCGTATACTCTTGGTTCCTTTGTCATAAATTAGTTGGCATATATGTGTGGGTTTAATTCTGGGCTCTCTGTTCTGTTCCATTGATATGTGTGTCTGTTTTTATGCCAAACTTATACTGTGTAATTACTACAGCTTTGTAATATAGCTTGAAATCAGGGAGCATGATGCCTCCAGCTTTGTTCTTCTTTCTCCAGATGTTTTTGGCTGTTTGGGAATTTACACTTTCTTATTTATCTTTTGTCTTTTATTTTCTGAAGTAATGTCAATTCCTGAAAATGGCTTTGAATACACTTTACATTGTCACCAAGGTGTGGCCTCACCCTTTTAAAATTTCACATATAATTTCTCTGAAATTATATCCTCATCTATTGATATATTGCATAGAGCCAAAAAAAGAATTTAGAGCAAGTTAAATTTAATGGACATTATATAACCTAGGCTTCCATTAATTAACCCTAATAATTTCTGATGAAAGTATATTTTCATTCTTTAAATTTTTATTACACAAAGTATACATTTTCATTATAGAAAATTTAGAAATACATAAAAGCAAAAAGGGAAAAATCACTTTTTGCCACTTCCTGGTTAAAAACATTATTAACATTTTATGTATATGTTTCATTAATTTGAGGGTGTATGTATGCATTTACACATTTCTTTTTACAAAATAATTACAATTTTGTTGCAAGATATTTTCCCACTTTATCTTGGATATGTTATTGTAAATACAAATAAAGCTTCTTTATTTTCTTTATATCTGGAATATTTTATTGTTTGAAGATAATAAACTCAAATATAATTATCCTTTCTCCCATTTATAGAGATTTAGTCATTTCCGGTTTTTCACTGTTTTTTCCTCGTGTTTTATTCTTCTAATTTTTCAATATTATAAATATTGCTGCAATTAATTTTTGTACATACATGCTTGTATATTTAAAAGAGGACTTTTGTAAGCTAAATTCCTAAAAGTGGAATTTCTGAATATTGTAGTAGATAGTGCCAAATTATCTTATGAAAAACATGCAGTAATTTACACACCTTCCACACAGTATAAAAATGTCTCTTTTGCCACATCTTACATACTGCTGGCTGTTATTTACATTTTTCATCTTTGTCAGCGTGATAGGTACAAATGGTAATTTTATTTTCCTTTACAATTTTTGAGTTATTAATGTTATTGAGCATCTCTTTAAATTGATTTTTTTCTTGAAATCTCTTGTTCATTTCCTTTGAATAGCTCTCTGTTGGAAGATGTAAGAGATACTTATATATTAAATATATTAGCCCTCTGCCTGCAATAGGTAATGCAAATGGTTTATTACTGTTTTTCATATACATTTCAATAGTGGTTTAGGCAATACAAAAAGCATTTATCTATTGACTATAAAACACATCTCATTGTAAAATATTTAACAATACATTGACATACATTCAAAAGAAGTGTTACCAATCTATAGATTTTGTAGTGCCTTGACAATCCCTATATAAAAGTGAGACTAGATCCAAAACTGGAGGTGACCAGGATGAGGACTGCACTAAACTTCTGACAGTCAGTGGGTGAATATCAGCCCATTGAGCTTCAGAGCCATATTTGATATTAATTCCCTGTTCAGTCACTTTAAAGCTGCGTGATCTAAATCAAGGTACTTAACTTTTTAAGACCATACTGTCTTCATCTTCATAATGGAGATAATAACACCTCAAAAATCGCTGTGAAAAAAAATAAAATTTAGATGTGTCATACATGTTAGTTTCCTTTCCTCCGTGCCATCTTCTCTCCTTCCTAAAGCCATTTACCTGTCTGATGACCATGCTGACTAGAGACGATCCAATCTGTGTGGCTCACAGAATCAGGTTTCTTAGTCCAAGGGGCAGAGTTGCAAATCCACCTTTGATATCAAGAGATTCATTCAGTCGACAAATATTTATTGAGCACCTACTATGTGCCAAGCATCATTCTAGGTGCAGGAGCAGGAGTCACAGCAGTGAATAAAATGGCAAAGCCTCTGCCCTCTCAGAGCTATATTCTAACTGGGAAAAATACACAATAAACAAATACCTATTTAATAATATGTTAGAAGGTAAAGCACTTTAATGTAGTAGTTAAGAGAGCAAATTATGGTTTGTGGGTTCAAATTTTTCAGAAGGTTAAGCATAGCCCAAAAATGCATGACTCAATAAGCAAGCAGAGTTGTTTGGGAAGTGTCTGGACAGCTGAAACTATTAAAGAATATCTATATACTTCTCTTATTTTTACACTTTCTATGAGTATTCATCCATTCATGCATTCAAAAATATCTATTTATTGCATACCATATAGTAGGCACTGTTTTAAGCACAGAAGATATACAGAAGGGATCAAGATATACATAGTCCTCACCCTTCTGTATGTTATTGTCTAGCTTTGGGGTTAGGGACATAAAGCAAAACAAATTTAAATAGATAGAAAGTAGTAAGTACTATGAAGAATATGAAACAGGAATACTATAAAACTCCTAGAAAAAAAATAGGCAGAACACTTTTTAACATAAATCACAGCAATATTTTTTGGATCCATCTCCTAATGTAATGGAAACAAAAGCAAAACTAAACAGAAGAGACCTAATTTAACTTAAAAGCTTTTGCACAGCAAAGGAAACCATAAACAAAAAAACAACCTACAGAATGGGAGAAAATATTTGCAAACTATGAAACCGACAATGGATTAATTTCCAAAATATACAAAGAGCCCATACAGCTCAATATCAAACAAACAACCCACCCAATAAAAAATTGGCTGAATACCTAAATAGACATTTCTCCAAATAAAACATACAGAGGGCCAAGAGGCACATGAAAAGATGCTCAACATTGCTAATTATTAGAGAAATGCAAATCAAAACTACAATAACGTTTCACCTCACACTGGTCAGAATGGCCATCATCAAAAAGTCTACAAATAATAAATGCTGTAGAGGGTGTGGAGAAAAGGGAACCCTCCTAAAGTGCTGGTGGGAATGTAAATTGGTGCAGCCACTATGGAAAACAGTATGGAGGTCCCTTAAAAACTAAAAATAGAGTTACCATATGATCCAGCAATCCCACTCCTGGCCATATATCCAGAAAAGATAAAATCTCTAATTCAAAAAGACACATGCACCCCAATGTTCATAGAAGCACTATTTACAATAGCCAAGACATGGAAGCAACCTAAATGTCCATGGACAGATGAATGGATAAAGAAGATGTGATATGTGTGTGTATGTATGTATATAATGGAATATTACTCAGAGATGAAAAAGAGAGATACAAAGAATAAAATAATGCCATTTGCAGCAACATGGATGGACCTAGAGATTATCATACTAAGTGAAGTAAGTCAAACAGAGAAAAACAAATAAAATATGATATCACTTAAATGTGGATTCTAAAAAATAATAATACAAAGGTACTTATTTACAAAACAAAAATAAACCCACAGACAGAGAAAACAAACTTATGGTTGCCAAAGGGGAAAGTGGGGGAGGGATAAATTAGGGATTTGGGATTAATAGATACACATTGCTATATATAAAATAAACAACAAGGTCTTACTGTATAGCACAGGGAACTATATTCAATATCTTGTGATAACCTATAATGGAAAAGAATCTGAAAAATAATATATATATATATCTGAATCACTTTGCTGTACACCTGAAACACTGTAAATCAACTATATTTAAAATAAAAAAAATTAAAAGAAGAATACAGAACAAGGCAAGGAGGAGAAAGTAACTTTAGATTCATTTAGATTAGATGGTCGGGAAAGCATTCTCTGAGAGGGTGACATTTAAACTAAACCCTGAATGACAAGGAATCAGCCACGTAAAGATCTGGAAGAAGAGAGAAAATAAAAAGAATGAATATGCAAAAGTCACAAGACAGGAAAGGAAAGGCCTGTGTTTATAGAAAATAAAGGAAGGAAATATACCAAAATAGTAGTTTTTAGTGGGCAATAGGATGATTTTTTATGTATATTTTTTGGTCTAAACTTGAGAATGGTTTCTATAGTTTCACAGTTGAGAGTAAATTACTTTCATAATCTTCATAATCGTTAAAATCCATAAAAATATTAATAGTAAGAAGACATGGAAAAAGTAATCTAGAAGAAAATACAAAGGCTTTGAAGGGAGACCTGGTTTGGAAACTCAACCATGTCAGTTACTTATTGTTGACCCAGGGCAAGATGCCTAAACTTTCTCTAAGCCTCAGCTTTCCAATCTAGAGAAGGGAGATAATAGTTCCATGTATTGCACATGTAGGGACACTAGCACAGTGCTTTGACCAGAATGCTATTACTCACTAGTTGTGTGACCATCAAAGTTTTCTCATCCCCTCCAAGACTTAGCTTCTTCATCTATAAAATTAGATATAATAATGTTGACCCTTCAGGACTGTCATAGGGGTTAAATGAGCTAATGTATACAAAATGACAGCATAATACCAGTGTAGACACACACTAAATGGTAGATAAAATTGACCGTCCATGAATAGGAGATAGTAATACTTTTTATTTTCTTTAAACCTTGATAGACTGCCTAAACTTTTAAAATAACCTCATATTTGTAATAAAATAAAAATTATCCTCTTAAATCATTAACACAGTTTCATTTTAGCTCTACACTTTTGTCCCACAGAAACACATAATTTACAAGAATGTTTATTACAGCATTGTGTGTAATTGCAAACTTTTATAAACAAACATCCATCAATATAGTAGAGTTCCATAAATTAAGTAAATGCTTGCCATGGAAACATGATGGATCAATTAAAAGCAGTGAGGTAGAACTATAATATGGACTAATATTGAAAATGGTCCAATATATAGGTTAAAAAACGAGGTTGCAAAACAACAGTAATATAAGCTCTTTTTTACCAAAGATAATTATTACATACTGTATATTAATTTTGGCACAGAAAAAATGTCTGGAAGAATAAACACTGATCTAACAGTCCTGATTTTTGCAGGATGGGATTACAGGGCTCTTTATTTTTCTTATTGTATATTTCTAAAATGTCTAGATTTTTTAAAGGCATTATAAAGTTGTCTTGTATATAGAAAAAGAAAAGTAATTTAGAAAAAGAGCTGGTGACCAAAAGCTAGCAAGAGATCACTTGTATGTAAAGACTGAGAGTTACCCATTTGATTCCACAAAAATGAAGTCATTTATGAAGAGCAATTTCATAGGAAAGATAGTGCTACAAACCAGACTAGAAAAAGTGAGAGGGAAGAAAGTGGAAATGGAGAACGTATACAATTCTTTGTAGTACTTTGTCTGGGAAGGGCAGGAAAGAGAGAGAGGGCAATAGCTAGAGTGGGGTGTAGGGGCAATGCAGGGCTTTGTTTGGTTGATTTGTTTGTCTTTTTTCTGGGAAAAATTTGAGTATATTTAAAATTTATTGGGAAAGGAGCTGGGTGAAAGGTTGAAACTAGAGAAGAAATTGAGAATAATTGATGGACTAAGTTCACAGAGGAAGCAGATCCAAAACAAAAGTGAAGGGCTTAGCACTAAACAAGAAAAGGATGAGATAGTGGGGAAGATTTAGAGATTTAAGAAGAGTGGAAAAAGTCTTGACACTGTGAAAATGAATGAGAGACAAAAACAATGAAACACTGAAGAAACCCTGGGCATACCTGGACTTTGAGACCAAATCTTGATGTTACATAATTTTTCCCAGCAGCACTCAGAAACAATATTAAGAACAAAAGGATGGAAACTGGATTGTTCATCCATGCATGGGGGTTTTCCAGGTGGTTTCAAATTAGCGCAAAGAGGCAAGGGAGTTAAAGAAATTTATTTGTCCAAAGAAAGGGATAGCATGTGTATAGGGCTTGTGGCAGGATAGAACATGGTGCATTTTAGATCCTTTAATGGTTTATGTGGCTAGTGTACAGAGAGTAAAAAGTGTAATATGAGATAAGATTGGAGAAGGAGACCATGAACGGCCAAGAAAAATAATTTGGGTATTCTAAGTATGACACAAGAATACACTGGAGTTTTTAAGAAGGGTAGCGACATGGTATAATTTAACTTTTTAAATGATTGCTCTAGATGCAGAATGAATCAGGAGCAAGATTAGATGAAGACACTAAAATCAAGAACAAAGCAAGGATCCTCATTTTGCCACTTCTATTCAACAGTGTACTGGATGTTCTTGCCAGGGAAATTAGGAAGAAAAAAAAAGTTGTCCAAATAAGAAAAGAAGTAAAATGATCTCTATTTCCAGATAACATGATCTTGTACATAGAAAATCCTCAGGAATCCACAAATAAACTATTAGAATTAGTAAACAAGTTCAGAAAGGTTTCCAGACTAAAAGATCAATATGCAAAAATCATTTGTATTTTAATACACCAGCAATGAACAATCCAAAAATGAAATCAAGAAAACAATTTTATTTAAAATAGCATCAAAAAGAATACAATTCTTAGGAATAAATTTAATCAACAAAGTGCAAGAATTATACACTGAAAACTACAAAACATTTTTGTAGGAAGTTTTTTAAAGACCTAGACCTACCTAAATGGAAAGGCAGTTATGTTAATAGATTGGAAGATTTAATATGGTTAAGATAGCAGTACTCTTCAAACTGGTCAACACATTCAACACAATCCCTATCAATATCCAAGCTGGCTTTTTTTTTGCAGAAATACACAAGCTGAAACTAGAATTAATATCAAAATATAAGAGACAGAGAATAGCTAAAACAACCTTGAAAAAGAACAAAGTTGGGGGACTCACACAACCAAACTTCAAAACTTACTACAAAGCTACTGTAACTAAGACTGTAATACTGATATATAATGACAGTCATAAATAAACTCATATATTGACATCAATTGACTGTCAACAAGGATACCAAGACCATTCAATGGGAAAAGAATAGTCTTTTCAACAAACAGTTCTAGGACAAGTGCATATACTTACGCCAAAGAATTAATTTGAACCCCTGCTTCACACCATATACGAAAGTTAACTCCAGATGAGTCAAACACCTAAATGTAAGTACTAAAACTACAAAACTCTTAGAAGAAAACATACGGAGAAATCTTTGTGAACTTGAATTAGGCAATGGTTTCTTAGATATAACACCAAAACCACAAGCAACAAAAGAGAAAATAGATAAATTTGACTTTATCAAGTTTAAAACTTTTAGTGCTTCAAGGGATTACCATCAAGAAAATGAAAAGACAGTCTATAGAATGGGAGAAAATATTTGCAAGTCACATAGCTGAAAAGAGTTTAATATCCAGCATGTATAAAGAATTCTTACAACTGAACAAGAAAAAACAACTCAGTTTAAAATAGGTGAAGGTGGGAAGCTGACATGCTCACTGACCATAATAATGCCCTGCTCGAATGGTTCATCTCTCCAATTAGAAGGCATTCCTAAGGGAGAAGCTATGAATGGCTTGACCCCACCTGCTACTCTGAAATTCCTCTGAACATGAGCTGTCTCCTAAAAGAACTATTGTATTTGTGTTAATAGCCTCTATTAGGCCTATGTTATTGCACCTTGAATAGATGCTGTACTTAATATTAATATGTACAGAAAAGTACTTTATATAAGTAAATTCAATTGAACACACAAGGTATTATTTATTGCTGAAATTCAGTGAGTTAAATATCAGGAAATCTGTAGAATAATGAGATACAGCAATAGATTAAAGGCAAAAGATATGGTCATCTCAACAGACGCAAAAAAAGAGAGAAGACAAAATTTCAATAATAATCTTGATTATTTATTAATACTTAGTAAACTAAAACACCCAATACTACTGATATAATACTACGATTTGTAATACTAATAAAACCTGACAGAATTTCAATTTTTAAAAGATGAGAAAAGGATTTGAATAGATATTTGCTCAAAGAAGATATACTAGGAGCCAATAAGCATATGAAAAGCTACTCCAAATCATTAGTCATTAGGAAAATGCGTATCAAAACCACAATGAGATACTACTCAGCACCCACTAGACTAGCTATAATCAAGCAATCCCACTATTGGGCATATACCCTGAGAAAACCATAATTCAAAGAGTCATGTACCACAGTGTTCATTGCAGCTCTATTTACAATAGCCAGGACGTGGAAGCAACCTAAGTGTCCAACGACAGATGAATGGATAAAGAAGATGTGGCACATGTATACAATGGAATATTACTCAGCCATTTTAAAAAAATGAAATTGAGTTATTTGTAGTGAGGTGGATGGACCTAGAGTCTGTGGGACAAGGTGAGAGAGTGGCATGGACATATATACACTACAAAACGTAGGGTGGATAGCTAGTGGGAAGCAGCCACATAGCACAAGGAGATCAGCTCAGTGCTTTGTGACCACCTAGAGGGGTGGGATAAGGAGGGTGGGAGGGAGGGAGATGCAAGAGGGAAGAGATATGGGAACACATGTATATGTATAACTGATTCACTTTGTTAGAAAGCAGAAACTAACACACCATTGTAAAGCAATTATACTCCAATAAAGATGTTAAAAAACACACTCGATTGTTCAATTTAAAATTTATTTTATGATGTGTGAATTATATCTCAGTAAAAAGGAAGGAAGGAAAGAAAGGGAAGGGAAGGAGGGAGGGTGGGAGTGAGGGAGGAAAGAAAAAAGAAGTGAATTTGGTTAGAACTAAGGATAGAGAAACGTGAGCGTTTGTTCTCTGCGATTTCTCAGCTAATTGAAAAATTCCAGCTATGTACATTTTCCCCATTCATTTTAGACATCTTAGAAGGGGAAATTACTGCTTGTTTCTAAAACCAGAAAAAGAAACATTAAATTTGCATTCTGAATTCTAAACTGTCTCTATGTCCACTGTGTTATCAAAATAGTTAAGATTTGCATGTGACCACGTGTCTACTAGTATTTCCAAAACCTAAAAAGAATTTCTAAATTGTTTTATCAATTATTTTGGAAAAACATATATTTTTTCAAAAATTTTATTACAACATTTGCTCTTTTTTTCTCCGTTTACTCTGAGACTTTCCTTATTAATGGCATCAGTTTTCAAAAAATGAAAGTCAGTGTCTTTTCCTTATTTAATATGCAAAAAGGAAAGGCTAAATGTTACGAATTGTATGAAATAGATAAATTCAGTGTTTCTATGTGGATGGTAACATAATTTGGCTGTGTTTCATATTCCTGGAAGTTCATGTAATAAATGACATTTACTCTGAAATATATGGATAAAGAAAGTAATTTAGGAGGCCTGATAGTAGTTTAGCTAAGAAAAGATGTTAGTTTGGGCTAGTGCACTAGCAGTAGAGCTGGAGGGAGACAGAGATCTTTTTTTTTTTTTTTTTGTGGTATGCGGGCCTCCCTCTGTTGTAGCCTCTCCCGTTGCGGAGCACAGGTTCCGGACGCGCAGGCCCAGCGGCCATGGCTCACGGGCCCAGCCGCTCCGCGGCATGTGGGATCCTCCCAGACCGGGGCGCGAACCCGGTTCCCCTGCATTGGCAGGCGGACGCACAACCACTGCGCCACCAAGGAAGCCCCAGGAGGCAGGGATCTTGAAAATACATTTAGGAGATAGAATCAACAGGACTTGGGAGAAACTGGGGGGAAGGTGACAAAGAGATAGGAGTCACAGTTTCTGGTTTTTAAAAATGGGTGATGTTACCTACCATTCACTGAGATAAAGAAAGGTAAGGGAGGACCGTGTTGGAGGATGAGAGAGAGCAGAAATGATTCGATTAATCTTGGACATCGTGAGTTTGAGATGTTAAGGTGGGAAGCAGGTTGCTTACTACAGGTCTGAAACTCAGAGGAGATTTTGGACAAGAGATAAACTTGGGAATTATAAGCATATAAATAAAGCCTTTGGCTTTATAATATATGTATCCTTTCATCCAGCAATCCCACTTCCAGGAGTTCAACCTAAGAAAATAGTTCAGATATGCATAAGAATAAAGCTCAGGAATGTTCATCTCTGTAAATCCCTAGTTTCAGTATTTGGGCAAGGACAGGAATTTAGAGAAGGAGTAATTGCCACATGGGAAGAGTCAAAGAAGGTTCAAAAGGAAAAAGAGTTTTAGGCAGTTGCAAACATTAGCAGAAACACAAACACATCATTACTATCAGCAACACCACCAATACCACCGACAACAGCAATGGTCAGACTCTCTTCTCCAAATCCTAGGATTTACATGTGTGATTTTGCTGGAGGGGCAAACATATTTTAGAATATCTTTATGATATATGGTGTTCCAGAGGGTGTGTAAAAATTGTCATTCTCATACATCCTTGGTGTGACTATAAATTGCTTCAGACTTTTGAAGGCAAATTTCAAATGTGCTTGTTCTTTGAGACAGTAATTTCACTCTTAAGAATTTATAACACAAAGATAATGGGTGCACTTGGAATTCCCTGGCGGTCCAGTGGTTGGGACACTGTGCTTCCACTGCTGGGGGCCCGGGTTCGATCCCTGGTCTGGGAACTAGGATCCCACAAGCCTTGAGGTACAGCCAAAAAAAAAATTGGTGCACTTAAGTGACAACCATAAATTTGTTCTTTATATATATATATATATGAGAAATGTCCACTTCAGCGTGATTTGTAATAGTGAACCTAAAGGCCATTTATAGCTTATAGGTTAAATTAAAAATTGTACATTCTTACAATGGAATCCTCTGACTGGGTTAAAGGAAATTAGGTGGAGCTATATCAAATGTAATGGAAAGATGTCAAATATATATATTTAAGTAAAAAGAACCCAACAAATTGTTACACAATATACTCAATATGATCTCATTTTGTGCAAAAGAATGTGTGTGTGTGTGTGTGTGTGAGAGAGAGAGAGAGAGAGAGAGAGAGAGAGAGAGAGAGAGGGAGGGAGGGAGGGAGGGAGAGAGAGACTGGCATTTTGCAAAGAAATAACTGGAAGAATAGATACCAATAGCTACCTTGACAGAGGAAAGTAGATATACAGAGAAATTTCATTTCCTAATTTATGCAATTTGTATCCTTTGAATTTTTGCTGCAAGCATATATAATTTTTAATCAGAAAAAATCCTAAAATTGGAAGCTATCTTATTGAATAATGAGTGATTCATAAAATGATGTAGAAATAGGCACTTCTCTGGTGGCACAGTGGTTAAGAATCTGCTTGCCAATGCAGGGGACACGGGTTCGAGCCCTAGTCCGGGAAGATCCCACATGCCGCAGAGCAACTAAGCCCCTGCGCCACAACTACTGAGCCTGCGCTCTAGAGCCCACGAGCCACAACTACTGAAGCCCGCGCGCCTAGAGCCCGTGCTCCGCAACAAGAGAAGCAACCAAAATGAGAAGCCTGAGCACCGCAACATAGAGTAGCCCCCACTCACTGCAACTAGAGAAAGCCCGCGCACAGCAATGAAGACGCAATGCAGCCAAAAATAAATAAATTCATTTTAAAAAATGATGTAGAAATATATTTATTTACCTGAAATATATTCAGTTTATTGCTAAGTGAAAAGTGCAGCCTGCAAACATTGTAAGCATGTGATAGATTTAGAAAAATACATGCAGAATAATAACTATGTTTTTAGTATTGTCTCACTTTTGCAATGAAATATATTTGTGTATCCCCAAAGAAAATTCTGTGAAGGAATGTTCTCAAAGCTATAAACAGAGAATATTTCCACAGATTTGACAGGTGAAGGAGATGCGAGACAATTTCATTATCTCTGTTATACATTTGTATTTTATTTGATCTTTATAAGGATATTTTACTTTTGAAATTGGAAGAATAGAGATTAAAGTTTAAACCTTGAAAAGTTTTATTTTAAAGTGATTTATAAAATAAAGTACAAATCTATTTATTGACACTGAAAGATATTCACAACAGATGGTTACATTTAAAATGGTGGTTACAAATTGTATGTACATATATATTTGTGCATAGAAAAATTCTAAGCTCTACAAACATACAAAAACACAAGTGAACACCTGAATTTAGGAGTCTAGGTAATATATATTTTCTTCTTTATGCTTCTCTGAATTCTACAGATTTTTCTTTATGGGCAAGTATAACTTTCATAATCAGAAAAAAGCTGCAAATGAGATCCTATTTTTATTTTAAATCCATGCATGTGTGTGTGTGTGTGCGTGCACACACACACACACACAGCTTCTCTTCAGCTGAGAGTGGAAGATTTCATAGGACTGAGATGGCTTCCTGCCTGCTCTGAACAAGCCTTGGCTATTGTTCCCACCCTGATTTGTGTATATTGTAGGAGGAGGAGGCTGATGAGGAAGAGAGGGGAGAAGGAAGAGGAGGGGGAGGAGAAGGAGGGAAAGGAAGGAGAGGAGGGGGAGAGAGAGGAGGAGAGAAAAGAGGAGGAAGGGAAGGAGGGGAGGAGGAGAAGTGGAAAGCACAGTAGGGGCCTTGCTGACTTGCTTGGAGAAAATCTCAGCACAGACTGCCTGTGCCTGATGTGTTTCCTATGCCACGCAAACTTCTGGAAAGCTCTGCCTGGACGTTAGAGCAGTAGTCCCTCCTCCCTTTACTCCCTCCTTCCTACCTTGCCTCCCAGCATTCCTGCTCTGTGATGTTCAAGCTGCAGTTCTGACTTTGAACTCCAAGTGGCACTCAATTGTATTTTCTAAATATTTCCCAATTCACATGTATCATTAGTACAAGGGAAAAAAAGCAATGAAAGTCATTTTCTAAGCAGACTGTGAGCCAATATGTACAGAAATTATCCATTTTTCTGTAAATAGATATAGTTAGAAAAAACTGGAAAGATAAACATTGCTCAGTTGATTGATAGGAGTTGAAACGAAAAAAAATGATACAGTGTCTACCAGATATTCGGCACTTGGCTAAGGGTAATACCATTCACTATTGTCCTGAGTTCTTCCCATCCAAAGCAGCCAATCTGTTAATCAACAAAGCTTACTATGTCATGGTAAGCCTTCAAAAGGTAACAGCAAAAAAAAAAAAAAGGTACAGCAGAAAGGAAAATACCCACTATCATCTAGATTAGGTAAAAATGTCAGTGTTATTTCTATAATTTAGGGTGTTGTCTAGTAGACTGGGGGAAAGTCCTTACCTCTTTCCTATTGAGTCAGGGTGACTTTTTGTTCCCTTTAGGAAATACACATGAACTGCATGTCAGTCTTGTCATTGAACCCTAGAATATTAAAACACTATAGGGTACAAAGCACAATCACGATCTGATGGACAGGATATTGGCATGAGACTCAGAGGATATAGCTAGGTGTGTGAGTCCTTGGGAACGTCACTACTACCTTACTGCTAAAATTATTTCATGTTGAAATTTTTTTCCTATAATTCATTCTACTACCCTCTCTTTACACAGCATCTTTTTGCAATTAAAAGGCATACTTCTGGTGCTTGAAAGAATAAAGCGACTTATACCACATTACAGAAAATCAATTGAGTCTACAAAACAGCCGACTTGACAAGGATTCCCGACACCCAGGCAATGGCCTGCTTCTCAAGCATTATTTGTTAGCCATGTTAATGACTAGGTAACCATGACAACCATCAGGACTCTGACACCAAACCCACACTCTTCACCGCTAGTTTATGCTGCATCTTACTGTACTTGTCTAGGAAGTCCCCACCAGCAGACTCTGGCAGACAGAACTGCACAAACAGCCTGGAAGAGGAGGGGAAAAAAGAAACTGCCTCCTCAAAAGAGGAGGAATAGCAAGAGCCGTCAAATACAGCCCAAAGAATACAGGAGAGGAAAAGGATGACACACCCTTCCCCAGGCCACCCCACCTCCAGATACACAGATACACATGAAACGGCATTGACTCACAGTCAAAATGGAAATGTGTGTGTATTTTCCTTCTTCTCTCCACATGCTCTCCAGATCATGCTACCCCTCAAATATATTCACATCTGTAGTTCACACTCTCTTGCCCCCTCCACTACTAGTAGGGTAAAGCTCCACCAGATTCCTGACTCTCAGCAGATCTGTCCTCAAAAATTGTGAGTCCCTCTTCCTTTTTCCTTTGAATGCATGGCTCGGCTTCTGTCTTCACAGGTGCATTGAGGCTGGAAGGGAATGGGGCCAAGGCCCTAAGTCAGACAGTGACTGTACCGTCCTCACATTCCCAAGGTGCTGGATGCCTCCTGATGAGCATCTTTCTGATCCCGGTGGATCACTCCAGAAGAGCAGGGAGGTGGTGGGATCCTCCTTTGGAAGAAGGCTGTTTCTAGGCAAGAATTAGAACTCAGAGGTTGTATTCAGTTCCAGCAGTTTTAGACATGGAGAGAGTCACAGAGTAAGGTTGTTCATGTGGTAGATTCTTTTGAAGGAATTAATTTAGGCCTCCTGGCAAAGTGAAGGGAGCTGCCTTTGATGAGAGCCAGGCAAAGGGCTTCTGAGAAATGACCTCCTCTCCCTGAGACTAATTGGGGAGGAGGGTGGAAAGAGGACCCCTGGATGAGGTCTTTCCTTGAAGGCCCTGGGGGAAGAAGAACCCCATGTCTAGCATAATCCATCCAAAACAAGAGTAAGGATTTATAGTTTTTATATTTATAGTGAAGCCCAGAAGGAGATAACTACATGTGACAAACAGTGGCTGGACACTTTTGATGAGTGCTACAACATTTCTTTTCCCACCCCATATACTGGCAGAAAAGAATCACGAGTCATTTTTTCAGTACAAAATGGGAAACACCAAATAAATCAGTCAGTGAATAAAGTTTCTAGGGAAACTAGCAGTAGCTCCTCCACCCAAGGCTGAACGGGCAACCAAGACTCTGATAAGCAGCTCTGCATGCTAGGGTAATAATAGAAGTTTCAGAGGAGAAAAAAAAGAGGCAGGTAATAATGGAGGCAGGTAATAATGGAGCCACCCTGTTGCCAGGTCAACAGACACTGAACTCCTCTGGTCAGCCTCCCTTTAAGACTCTTGCCCAAATCACCCATCACTGTGAACTTAGACTGAGTGAAAGAGGAGACGACAACCCAGAGAGTTTGTGACTGTGGGACAGCTCCTCTTCCAACACTTTAAAATTATGGACTCCTTGCTGTTGGCAGAGTGAAGAGAGGCCCTTCTCTGAGTGAAAATCTGTCCATCACAATGGGTGGTTGGTCAGACATGATTCCCTATCACTTTTTCATGTTGCAGCTGATTCTCTCTTCTTTTCCTCATCACATTAGCGTCCCGCAGGGCCTTTCAAATCTGGAAACAACTTCGGACAACTTAACTCCAGCAGATGCAGCCTCTCTAAGATGAAAGATTCTCAAACTCCATTGGTGCCTGCAGCTCTCAGAAGAAAAGAACAAAGAACAGGCTGAAAGAGAAGATCATGTAGTCCATTACCATCACCTTTTGGTATTGAATAGCTGGCTCTGGTTTTGCTCAAAGAACCACGGATCTCCACGCCATGTGACATAAGAGCAGAAAGCATAAAGATCAGCAAATTTCCTTGTCTCTGCCTCTGCATATTTTTGTCATTATCTCCTGAAGTTTCCCATTTTGTACAGGTTTTGTATGTAACCTTTACTGTAAATACCCTATACTATGTGGCAGGGATTGTGTCAAGTGCTCTACTTGCATCATCTAATCCTCAGCATAAGTCTCTGAGGTAGGTACCACTTTTATATCTGTTTTACCAAAGAGAAAGTAGGGGCTGAAGGGATCTGTCTGCAGAACCAGATAATTATAAGTGGCAAGGCTGGGAATCAAACCCACACCATATGATCCCCAGACACTCGCTCTCAACCACTGTTATGTTCCCTGGTGGGCAGAGTGTGTGACAGTCTTCTGTGGCCCTGGGTGTACAACTTTGTGAGATGGGATGATTTCTCCTGGTTACTTCAAATTTCCCCTAGCTTAACATGAACCCCTTACAGCCTAGTGGAGAGTCAAGACAACCAAGCCTCTTAACATTTCATAATTAGCCTGATGACATACTTGTATAGGGTAGAGGAATCCTTTACACATAAGAAAATAATGGTCTTCTTTTATTTTGTTTAGGATATTTTTCTTTGAAATACACTTCTTAGCAAGTTCATGTTAAGGGTGAAATATAACAAAATGTGGTTTCCTTGGAATTTACTATGTAGGCAATCATGTCTTCTGCAAATAGCAAGTTTTCTTTCTTTCTGGTCACTATGCCTTTATTTCCTTTTCTTGCCTTATCACAATGATTAGAACTTCCAGCACTGTGTTGTATAAGAGTGGCAAGAGCAGAAATCTTTCCTTGCTCCTGATCTTAGGGGAAAAAGCATTCATTCATTCACGATTAAATACAGTGTTAGCTGTAATCCTTTGTAGATATTCTGTATCAAACCAAGGAATTGCCCTCTCTATTCCTAACTCGTTAAGAGTTTTTGTTATGAAAGGGTGTTGAATTTTGTCAAATTAATTATCTCTGTCTACTTATCTATTACTTTTCTCCTTTAGACTCTCCATATGGTGGATTGTATTGGTTGGTTTTTGAATGTTGAACCAGACTTGCATCCCTGAAATAAACCACACTTTATCATGGTGTATATTTCTTTTATATTTCTTTTATTTGATTTGTTAATATTTTGGTAAAGGTTTTTGTCCTTATATTCATGAAGGATATTGGTCTCTTGGTTTTCTTCTCTTTGTACTGTCTTTGTACTGGTTCTGGTATCGGGATAATACTAGCTTCATGAAATGGAAGTACTCCTTCCTCTTCTATTTTCCGGAATCAGTGTTAATTCTTCTTTAAACACTTGGCAGAATTCTTTTATGAAGCCATCTGGGAAATTAGTGTGATTCAACCCAGTTTTGTTTTTAATGATCTTTGTTTCAGTATCCATCGCTGAGGTCCCTTCTTCCATTTTTTTCATCCTTCAAATGCATTTTTTATTGTAATTTTACATTCACTCCAAAGCTTAAGGTGTTTCAATTAGTGGGACTGTACATCTGGCACTTTCCTCTTCAGAACTACTGGGAGCTACATCCATAACCCCATGCCCTGCTAGAGGACCCACAGCAAGAGAAAGAGCTGGGAGTCTCTCTGAGATGCTGTAAGGGCTCAAGTCTTGTCTTGGCCCCCTCTCTCATGGCTGCCTGGAGAGCGCTGGGCTTTGTACTCCCTGTCGCAGGCCAGTCCACACAGCGAAACAGACACTACAGAAAAGACAATCAGTCTGAAACTTAGAAACGTGAGACTTGGAAGAGTCTTTGGTTCCCTGAACCATCAGGGAACCAAACTCAGGAATGTAAAATTGCCATGGGACAACTTCCTCCTGCCCTTACCAAGCTGTATTCAGAATATAAAACATAGTGTTTGGTTGGGTATTGGTATTAGAGTTGGAAAAAGTCAGGGGAAAAATTCAAGAGAAACTTAATTTATACTGGCAATTTTTATTGTTTTTTTAAAAATTCTCCCTTTAAAAAAGAACATTGATTATCCATTTTTTTCCTTCGTTATTGTTTCAAATCCCAAAAGTAATCGTTATGGTAAAAATTCAACAGTATAAAAGCATATAATGTAAAAGGTGAATTTCTCCCCTCCCCTTTCTGCTGCCCTTTCTCTTCTATTTTTCCAACCCTTCTCAGATTTCAACTTCGTGCTGAGCTTGCGCACATTCCCATTTCCTTGCTCTTCTTCCCCTTCCCTTTGCATAAGAATTCTAAACAATTTTCAAAGTAAGCCAAGGTTTTCAAAAAGCCAAGGCTATTTGTGTTTGCATAAAGCACTGACTAGCAACCTCTTATTGCACACACTGCCTTAATGTATTACCCACCCTCTTCCCGTGCAGACGTCCCTGCCAGCAACAGCTGTACAGACACCTACTTCCAGGATCTGGCTGAGCCACGCCATTTTCACGCTAGCCTAACCACATAGAACTATTTCTGGTGAAATCTCTAATATCTTGATTTTAAAAATATATTCTTAGCACTTGTTGAGTTATGATTTGAGATGGACTATTGCTGTGTGGAAGACTGCTAATAATATGGTTTTGGCAGTGAACTTGGAGGAAGAAAACTTTTCTGACTTTACTCCCTCCCCATTAGCTGGTACTTAAAGCAGGATAGCTCTGAATGGTCTGAGGAAGGCATTCCTTTGTTCTTTTACTTCCTGGTTAAAGGAGTTGGAATATTTCTGTTAAGCAAACATGCCTCAGGCTTTGGAGTTGGTTACAGCCCTCCTGTTAGTCAAGTACACTAAGTAGCAAAGGTGAAGTAGTTCCACTTGTGGATTCTGGAGCCATACTTCCTGCCTGCCTGCCAGTCTGCCTGCCAAGCTTTTAAATCCCAGAACTACCATTTACTACCTGTGTTGTGTTGGATAAGGTAGCTAACCTCAGTGTGCATCAACTTGCTCATCAGTGAAATGGTGACGATTATGGCAGTATATACTTCCACAGGGGTGTTGTAAGGATTACACGAGTTAATATATGGAAAGGACTTAGAACAGGGCCTGGCACACAGTAAGTCCCATACAAGTATTAGCTCTTATAGTGATTACATAGAAAATATCTGGTAACTTATATTTGGCAGAAGGACCAAAGAATCTGTGTGGCCATGGCTTATATGGAATATAAAAGTGTGAGACAGTCATTCACTGAGCAAGAGAAAAATCAGAGACCATCATCCCCATACACTCAGGAAAAAGGGTAAAGGTTGTAGCAATTACTAATTTCTTTGGTGTCTCCTGATAATATTTCATTAACTCTTCCCACCCTTATTCCACTTGATTGTCTGCATGGCTATAGTAAAGACAGAATTCCTGGCAGTGGAAGTGATAAAAACAGGCCTAACAGAATATTTATGGTAACTTCTCTCTGAGGCCACTTGGGTTGGGAGTAGACTTCACTTCTATAGCCTGGAAGGATGCTATATTGACAGTAAATAGGATTTGCTTGCCAACAGTCTCTCTCTTTCTTAATTTATATTACCCAAAGGCCCTAGAAGCCACAGATACCCTTTAAGGAAGAATCCTACAACCCATCTCCAATGCTTTCTCTTCAGTATGTCCTCCCATTAATTCAACATGCCTGCAAGTACTTCCTATCTTGCTTTAATCTTGATTCAGTGAGAATTCATGGGTAATTGTCCTCTCAATAGTACCGTCAATTCTCTGAGCTCATAATCATTTTAATCCACATTCCTCTGCCACTCACTAGCCCTGAATCAGTTTTCTCTGCTGCTGCTCCAAGGGGCTCCCAGACTCCACTACTGCTGCAGTTGCTGCCAATGGAGAAAATCCTGACGACAAGGTGCTCAGGGACTTCAGTTATACATTCATGAGCCCAACGTTCAGCTGGGCTCTCTGTCCCGTCCTACAGCCATTTTAATTAGTCCTCCTCATTTCTCCATGCTGTGGTCTATGGAAGAACAGAGCACTTGGGGTTTTACAAATGAAAAACCTCTCCCTCTTATGACTGCATCGTGATGATTTGCATAAGTTGATCCAAGTCCTGTGCTACTGAATCAGATGCTCCCTCACTGATGTTAACAACATGCATTATTTTGCATGCATTCCTCTACCTTAGCTGTGTGGGAAATAATATTTTTGAGACATTAACCTATATTCTTGTGGCTCCTCTAGGCATTTCACTCTTTTGCCTTCCTGTAATTCATGCAGATATCCGTGAAAGTTTGTAGCAGGGTTTCCTGGTTTTTGTGTTTCTATAAAAACCTGAGCCCATTATTCTAGGAGCCTCTGAAGCAAAAAACAAGAATAATAGGGAGGAGGATTTTTCCCAGATTAGAGAAAGGGCCCTCCCCCAACCCAGTGGAGAGGAGAGAGAAGGAAAGGAAGTGATAAGAGCAGATATTCCAGGAAGGAAATGAATGCAAGTTGTGTAGAGGTCCATGAGGCCCTGGGCAAACTTACAGAGTTCCTGTGCCTTGGTATGGAGAGGAAGCATCTGACAGAGGTTTTAGAGTTGAAGGGGCCATCAGACAGGAATGAGGGCCTTTCAGCAGCAATCTCCAAGGATCGATGACCCAGACCTGTGTGACGTATGACTCAGGACCAGATGTCCACCTCCAACCAATATCTTTGCTCCAATCTCCTTTTTGCACTGGAATTTAAACACAACCCTGCAGAAAGGGAAGAATTCAAACTACATGGGAATTAAATTTCTGCCATCCCAGGGGAGTGATAGGCTCAAAATAGAAATTCGGTTGAATCAGTTTTTTACAGTTTTGTTTCTTGCTAATTAAATTAGATTCTTAAAAAATAATGTTTGCAGACCTGAGTGTGTGAAAGGCTTGCACACCCAAGTTTGTGAACACTGCTTTTTCATAGAGCTTTCTCTCCGCTGCTAATATTTTAATATAATACTGGAAGCCATGTAAAATAGTGGCTTTCCCACTGTGTTTTACAGAGCTCTGGGTTTCAGGCAAGTTTCTTATGGACCTAGGTAGAGATTGAGGGGATAGCAAGTTGGCAGGAGTCTGGTCATCCCCCAGCACAGCATTTTCCAGATTACTTTCCCTATTATCTATTTAGTATGAAGCATATTATAACATTCCCTTTAAATAGAAGATTCAGTAGCTCAGAAAGTTGGAAAGTCATTTATGTAAAGTATAAAATAACTCATAGTTATACTATGAAATATATCTATACAGGCATAACTATGTTTTTTGTTTTCACTTTGACTTGTTTTGTTTTGCCTGTATAACTTTGGAACCAGTTCTGAAAGCAATTCCCAATGTATTTTAAGCAAAGACAACAGAGGCATATGGCTTCTTTCAAAGGTAACTATTTTGAAGGTCAGTACTTGTTTGCATTTTAAGTTCTCATGTTTGTTAAAGAAGAAAGTCGGTCTCTTGACCAGCGTCATATGCCACATTTTCACTGTCAGTACAGTTCTGGTAAAACAGGATTAATATTTCTGTTCCTTAAAATGCAAGGGCAGAGCTATGAATAAGTTATGTTTTAGTAGGAGCTACTGGACGGAATATTCTTTGGCAGTTGAGTTTATTAGTTCCACTGCAATAATCTTTCCCATTTCACAATCAAATGACTATCCTGTAACAATATAGGAAATGGTTTTCTCTTTCCAAGTTTCAAGGAAGAATACTTGGAAATGAGTAATATTTTTCTCCATCACCTCTTACTCCCTTAATCCAATGCTAACATACTGGGTATTTCTTCCTTCCTAAGACTATGCAGAACTTTTCGTAGGGGAACTCCTTGGGCTCTGGGCTGTAGCAGGAGCCCTCCAGCAGAGGAATAACTGCTGGAGAAGAAACAATTTCTGTCTAGATCATTGGTCTGTACTCAGCTTTCTCTTGGACACCACAGTCTGAGAGCATCTGGTTTTGGTTTGCTGTTAAGGAGTTCAGCTCACACAACAGGTAGCTGTTGCAGGTTGGAAGATTCAAAAGTTTTATTTTACTTCATAAAACCCTTGGTACTGACTAGGCTGGTAAAGAATAGAAGCAGAAAGCCTCTAGGAAAGAGGAGGGGTAATTCCATTCAGAATGCCCTGCTGACACTTAGTGGATGGAACAAATCAGAACTGATCATAGGACACTAGGGATAATATACGAGGGCGGTTAGTCACTCTTAGGTAGAGCAAGGTGCATGTGTTTTAACGAAGAGTAGTGCCATCTCTGGTCTCTGTTGCTCTCTCTCTTTTCTCAGCAAGTCAGGTCTCTAAACATCTATTTATCATGTGGGATTTTATTTCCCAAATGGTTTTGAATTTAATTGATTTCCAAATTAAATGCAGAGAAGCATTCCTCTTAGTCTTCTCTGAATGAAACCTGAGACGATAATAAAAGGTACATGGAAATGGTTTGAGCTCATTGGTTTCAGTGAGTCAATGAAGTATAAAATCTCAAAAGGACTAAATATTGAACATCCTTAGCCTGAATATTAGAAACTTACTGCAGTCTCTGTAAACCTGCATTTCTATCTTGGATAGGAATAGCAAAGAAGTTACAAATAAACAAAAGATCACTTAGCATGAAAAGGTTAATTGTGTCACACTGGATTTAAGTGATAAATCTCTCATAAATGAATAATAAAATTTTAAATTGAGAAGATAGTTTTACTGAACAAAACTGTTCAGTGTATTTAGCTAAAAATTTTTGAATGTTTGAATTTCTTTTCCTTGTAATCTTTGAATAAAATATCGTAAGAAGTCAGAAAAAAAACAAAAGATAAATTAGAAGTTGTGAGTAAATACCTCCAACTCTGCAATGAGATGCAGCTACTAATAAGTATTAAACTATTTCTTTTACAAAGACCCATAATTTTTATTTCAGAAAATTACAGTTATACTTGCAGAGTATTTTGTATTTTTTCCTTTAAACTTAAAATAAATTATTTTAAAGTTAATCAATATTGTGAAAATAATTTGTGGCTCAAAACTCACCTTTAATATTTGAAAAAATACTATGGCTCCAATCAAGAATTATACACTCAAGATTTCATCATTCTTCAAAAAGTCACAAAATTAGAACAAATGACTTAAGCATTTTAGTATGAAAATCTCCTTCTATAAAGAAACCCTTCCTTTGTGTAACCCAAATTACTCAGAAAAAATATTTCAACTTTTTAAAATCATGTTCATTTGTTCTACTTTCTTACCATTCTTTCATTACTTCAGTGGAGCAGGAAAGGAAAAAAGGAAGGTGAATTTTTTCTTAAATAAACTCAGTGGTGTCATAAAAAGTCTTACCATTGTCCCTGTTCTAAAAGAAAACAGACTTAAACTTCTAACCTCATAAAACAAATCATGTGTGAACTCTAAAGGTTGTTCTTTCCACCGCTGCTCTTTTCTCATTATTCAAAATGGTAATTTTTTTCAGTTACACAATCACTGGAATTGCTCAAGAGAAAGGGAATTTACCTTTCAAAATGTGCATTAGATCACACAATCTTCCCACTCTGTCACTCAATATTTGGCATCCTGTATTTTATTTGGCAACACTATCAGTTACCAAATTCTCTCTCTCCTTTTACTGAAGTGTCTTTTACTTCCATAACAGCGCCTCCAATTCCAGCATTCTCACCTCTTCCTCTTTGTAGCAGGCCTTCTTCATCTCATGCCTGTACCATTACAACGACTTCCAGACTGTTTTCCTGTCTCCAGTCTCTCTCCTCTGCACATTGCTGCCAGGATAGTTTTTTACTAAGCCACTTCCCATATTAGAACTTCAATGGTTCTTTAAGAAGCAGATAATTCCCATGTTATTTAAGCTATTCGAAGCATGAAGAAAATTTTAAAACTTTCATTTTCTTTTTTATAATGCTAGCAATAAGTATAGAAGTTATATTTTCCCAATACATCTTCCAAAATCGAACACTTGGACTCTTTAGGAATAACAATGCAAAAATCTTGTATATAAAATAGAGAAACAACAAGGACTTACTGTATAGCACAGGGAACTACATTCAATATCTTATAATAACTTATAATGGAAAAGAATCTGAAAGAGAATATACACATATTTATAACTGAATCACTTTGTTGTACGCTTGAAACTAACACAGAATTGTAAATTAACTATACTTCAACAAAAAAATTAAAAATGCAAAAATCTCAAATAAAATATTAGCAAATAGTATCCGACATTACATTAAAAATAATACTCTTTTTGAATTATAGTTTTCTAAGGGTATATGCCCAGTAGTGGGGTTGCGGAGTCATGTACCAAAATATTCATTGCAGCTCTATTTACAATAGCCAGGACATGGAAGCAACCTAAGTGTCCATCAACGGATGAATGGGTAAAGAAGATGTGGCACATATATACAATGGAATATTACTCAGCCATAAAAAGAAATGAAACTGAGTTATTTGCAATGAGGTGGAGAGACCTGGAGTCTGTCATACAGAGTGAAGTAAGTCAGAAGGAGAAAAACAAATACCGTATGCTAACACATATATATGGAATCTAAGAAAAAAAAGAGACTAGGGGTAGGATGGGAATAAACCACAGACCTACTAGAGTATGGACTTGAGGATATGGGGAGGAGGAAGGGTAAGCTGTGACGAAGTGAGAGAGTGGCATGGACACATATACACTACCAAATGTAAAATAGAGAGCTACTGGGAAGCAGCCGCATGGCACAGGGAGATCAGCTCAGTGGTTTGTGACCACCTAGAGGGGTGGGATAGGGAGGGTGGGAGGGAGGGAGACGCAAGAGGGAAGCGATATGGGAACATATGTATATGTATAACTGATTCACTTTGTTGTAAAGCAGAAACTAACACACCATTGTAAAACAGTTATACTCCAATAAAGATGTTAAAAAAAATTAAATTAAATTAAATTAAATTAAAAAAATAAAAAATAATAATACTCTTTGTTAAGTTTCATCTCAGTAAGGTAAACCTGTGACAATATTAAGAAATCTATTGCTATCATTAATTAAAATAATAGTTATAGGAGGAAAACCATATGATCATTCTTAAAGATGCAGAAAAGTAATATGCCAATATTTATCACCTAATCCTGGCTTTTAAAAAGACTTTATAAAATTGATAAATATATTTTCAGTCAAAGCCACAGTCATTAATGAGGAAACACCACAGAAGCATTTTCAGCAAAATCAAAAACAAGGTAACAGTGCTTTCATCATTATATTTTAACATGGTTCTGGAAGTACCAGCCCAGTGCAATCAGAAAAAAAAAAGAGATATAAGTACTGGAAAGGAGGAAGCAAATTTTATCTTTATTTATAGATGATATGATTTAATACCTGGAAAAATCCAAGAAAAAAACTGGAAAGCCATTAGAAGCAATGAGCCAGTTCAGTAAGTGACCATTTACAAGATTAATACATAAAAATTAATAGCTTTCCTGTGACTAAATAAAAACCAGCTAGAAAACAAGGAAAAGGAAGTTTTTATTACTGCAGTTCCTAAGAAACCCACTAAGTCTCTGTTGCTGGAATATGTGAAAATCAGTAATTTTCCTGGGGATTAAGAAGGAATAATGTAACCTGATGTGATGAACTGGCATCCAGCTGAGGCTCAATCAAGGCTATTTCCTTCCTTCTAGCTCTGACTTCAACCTCCACACATCCAAATTGGAACTTAACCCTGAACTAAAGCCCCAGTAAGATCTGCAGTAGGCCTCTTATGGAATGGGTGTTTTCCTTGGTGCCTGTGGATGAATGAACTGTTAAGGACATGGCTGGGGTCGGGACTCTTTTATATCTGCACCTCCTTAGCAACTCACCGACAGCAATCCTTAAAAGTAGATTTGCTGTCTCCATGCCCAGATCAGAAGCAGGGAAAAGATCAGCCCAGAACACTGATCTCAAAACTTATAGTTCCTGGGCTTCCCTGGTGGCTCAGTGGTTGAGAGTCCGCCTGCCGATGCAGGGGACATGGGTTCGTGCCCCGGTCCGGGAAGATCCCACGTGCCGCGGAGCGGCTGGGCCAGTGAGCCATGGCCGCTGAGCCTGCGCGTCTGGAGCCTGTGCTCTGCAACGGGAGAGGCCACAACAGTGAGAGGCCCACGCACCGCAAAACAAAACAAAACAAAACAAAACAAAAAACTCATAGTTCCTGGTTCTGGGTAGTGGTCTTCAAACATTTATCACCTCACCATTACCCCTCTTATAACTTGCCTTCCAACACACACACACACACACACACACACACATTGATAAAGTTATAAATGACTGCAAGTGTAATGTCTGGTCTCCACTCTACCCAACCAGAAGCCCAGGAAGTTTCCAGTTAAAGAGAAACTAAGACTGTTTATACAGAATGTTTTCAACTACATTAAAAGGTCTCTAGATTGTAACAGAGTCACATGGAATTAATTTCTTCTTCTTTATACTCAGTTATAGTTCCTAAACTGCCTTAGTATCCTATTGCCTTTTCACTGGGTTGAGTCATGGAGGCAGGTCTCTAAGCAAATGGGAACCAGAATAGATCTAAATATTCAAGTTCAAAACTGTAGGTAAAAAGAAAAGCAAAAGCAAGTCCAAGAGCATATCAGTAAGATTTGCCTTGAGGCAGGATGGCAGAGTATGGGAGCCTCAGATGGAGAAGCAAACCTAGTGTTCCTGAATGGAGAGAAAGCTGTGGAGGACACAGCTGGATTGCTATCTGGGGTATGAACCAGGAGTCTTCTTAAAGGCTATAAAGATTTTCAGTGTCCTAATAGGACAGGACTTAGCAGTAGACCTGGCACCCAGACAAAACCCAATTTTCCTGTACCCCCTTTCCCTTGAATCTCTGTCCTCATCCCTTGCCTCCAAATCCTATAACCTGGATTAGGATTCAATCTTAATTTAGTGCTCTGGTTGAGACTTGCAGTCAGCTAGAGTCATGGTTCTATATTTTTATGTGCAAGGTGATGTTCCAAACACTCGTTGAAGCTATGCAGAGATGTCCAGACTATTCTTCATCTACAGTTGCATAGAGAGCAGGAGACATTGGAGACAGCTTTGTGGACTGACCATCATTGGCCATCAGTGCCAATACCTGTTATTTCTGATTCAGGGCCCTGGTTTTCTACTACTTCCTACTTTGTGGACTTGCTCTTAGGCAATTCCATGACATCTGTTCCTAGCTACATTTTCCCTCTCTCCACAGATCAACATCTGGACAGAAAGTGTAATCATACAAGGAGACAGAAAAAGGAGGATTGAGAGAGGCTGAAGCAGCCCCTCCCCTGAAAGAAAACTAGACAAATATTGAGCATTAAATGTTTGAGGGAAGGACAAATACTTGCAGTTCTTTATTCATGGCCATGCTTGTCAAGCTGTTCCCACTTGGAAGTCTATTCCTTTTGTGGCTCCCCTACCACTCTCTCCCTTCATACATCTCACTGACCAGAAACACCCCCCAGCACAGTACAATCAGGGGTGTGTGGAGGGAGACTGATTGAAAATAGGAAAGTAATCAAAGAGTGGGAGACAAGATTGGGAATCCAGACTTTGAGCTGGTCCTTACTCCCTGGGCAGACAAACAAACAGAAAGTAGGGCAGCAGAGATTGCAGAGGTATTCAGAAGAGATAAATAGGCAGCACAGAGTGCAAGAGGTCGTGGCTGCCCCAGGATCCCAGCTGGCCTCAGTCATTCCCACTCCGAAGACAAACAAAAGTGGAGAATTGAGTACTCAATGAGTATCCAAGTACTCAATCAGCCCCAGGATACGAGTCTTAATATCAATCTTTGTTGATTGAAACATCCCACTTCAAGATCTATCCACTGTGTCCCCAAATCCCACTCCAGGCTCCTCTGTTACCAGCCACTTCCCTAGAAAGTCTTTAAATATTTAAATTCATAATTTTTAAGTTAATCATGGTATTTGAACTAGGTATTGACAAGGCACAGACCCAAATTTTAGGATAAAGAAAAGTATACAGCATGAACTTAACTATAGTTTCTCTCTCTCATTCTCTCTTCCACTCTTTTTCTTTTCCTCTCTTTTTTTTTTTTTTTTTTTTTTTTTTTTTGCGTTACGCGGGCCTCTCACTGTTGTGGCCTCTCCCGTTGCGGAGCACAGGCTCCGGACGCACAGTCTCAGCGGCCATGGCTCACGGGCCCAGC
>NC_041234.1:77404871-77507797 GCF_002837175.3 Physeter macrocephalus | reverse complement strand
ACCGGGGCACGAACCCGTGTCCCCTGCATCGGCAGGCGGACTCTCAACCACTGCGCCACCAGGGAAGCCCCCTTTTCCTCTCTTAATATCGAGTTTTTTCTTGATAAATATGGCCTTGAGCCATCCATAAATCTGAAAGAGGCAGTATGATTGATGAATTAAGGTACATCCTGAAGACAGGGTTTCCTGGTTGCCAGAGAATCATGACATTGTGATACACTGAAGCACAGGATAAGGGAAGTAGTTTAAATGTCCGTGCTTCCAACACCTCATCCTGTGGCCCACCTTCATTCACCACTTCCTGTGAGCTGGCTGCCCAGAGAAGCTTTTTAGTGATGTGATTATTCTAA
The DNA here is from genome assembly GCF_002837175.3 of Physeter macrocephalus. NCBI lineage: Eukaryota > Metazoa > Chordata > Mammalia > Artiodactyla > Physeteridae > Physeter > Physeter macrocephalus. Next base: position 77,507,447 of record NC_041234.1, on the reverse strand, counting down.
CTCAATTAGCAGGGAATGAAAGGAACAAAGGAAACCTATTTTGCAGCTGGCTGGTCATTCAAAAGCATCCTAACTTAAAATGTCAGCTAATTAGGACATGGTAGGAGGGAGAGATTTTGCTTGAGTACTTAGACCTTATTAACGGACCTCACTGTGATTCTTAATATAATACTTCAATAAAATAAACCAAAAACATATTACATATCCAATTTTATTTGAAGGGTGAATTTCTATTGCTCTCACCCCAGACAGACATTAGATTCATAATGTCCCAAATCATAGGAACAATTAATTCCCAAATTAGTGTTTTCTCCATTAAGCACTGACCAGTTCTTTTTAATTCCTTTTTGGTCTTTGAAGCTGTAATAATCTTTGGATATATTTAACTCTCAATTTATAAATGGGAGAGAAGATGAGAGAGTGAGGTATGTTTGAAAAAATACAACTGGAACAGACCTAATGGCTACAGACTCTAAAATGCAGAGAGAGTAACTGTTCTGTTCTCTGAGAAGAAAAGGCATATGCAAGAGAAAGCAGCATATGACAATTTTAGTTAAATTTACTGAGCACTTACTATGTACCAGGCTCTGCTCTAAACATTCTACACTCAATTATACCCTGTGAGAAAGGATGTTTGTTATCCTAAATTTTCACATAAAGAAAAAACACAAAGAAGTTAAATGACTTGTTCAAAGTCATACATATAGCAATAAAAAAAAAGATTTGTACCTAGGCAGTCTGACTGGAGGGTCCAAATTCATAACTATTATGCAATTCTGATAAAAAATATAAAACCACAGATATTATTGGGCATCAATAAAGATGAATAATGAGAAAGTATGCTAGAGGATTAAAGGAATGCATGACTAGAGACAAAGTCTCTAGCAATAAATTATTAAATCATCCTATAACCAAGGTTGTATTTTTTTAAGGAGGGAAATATAGACACACACCCATACATACACACATTGAAGAGCTTAGAAATGAGGTTTCCATCTGAAAGCTAAACAAGTAAACCCAGCCACAGTGGATTTGAAGAGTAGATTGTAAGACACAATCAAAGGACTGCCTGCCCAGGTACAACAGCAGAACGTGCACACACCCAACATGCCAGTCAAGGTTAAGTGGGGACCAGCCAGATGAAAGTGAAGAAAGAGCATATTCCAGGCAAAAGGGACAACATGTGCCAAAGCTAGGAGATGAGAGACAGCATGGTGCATTCAGAGAACATGAAAAGGTTCAGTATGGCCAAAGTAGTGAAGAAGGAAGAGTAGGCAGGGGCAGGGCTGTGGAAAGCTTAGCTGTTTGGGACTTATCCCCAGTGCAGTGGGAAGCCAGCCACTTTGGTGTTTGAAGTGAGACATGGAGGAACACAGATTGGAGGGAGATCTCTGGCTGCAGAGTATGTTGGAGCTCTCCCCACCCCACCCCATAGCAGAGGCGGGTAGACCAGTTAGGAGCTGCTGCAGTCATCCAGGAGAGAGATGGCCAGGCAAGGTTGGCAGAAGTGGTGACTGGGAGGAGGGGGCTGATGGGAAATATTTCAGAAGTAGAGAGATGGGGTGTGGGGGTGAGGCAGAGGAGGGGTTCTGGTTTGGGCAGCAGAGTATGTTGTTGGTGCCCTTCACTGAGAGTGAGACCTTTCAGAGGAGGAGGAGGGGGAGGGAGAAGGGCAGGGTGGGGAGGAGGAGGAACAGTTTGAGGAAGAAGTGGAGGAGCTCAGGTTGAGAAAAGTTGAGTTTTAGGAGTTGGTGAGTTGTCTAAATGGAGCTCTTCAGTGACCAGTTGATGATATGGGTCTGGAGTTGGGCTGTGACGTCTGCCCCGGAGATAAAGATGTGGGTATCATCAGCCTCAGACCCTGTGAGTGGATCAGCTGGCTAGAGGAAGGAGAAGGGAAATGGGAACCAGGAGAAAACTGGAGGCTCAGACAGCACAAGCCAAATGGACATCACATGGTGTGGAAAAGAAGGACTTTTGTAATATCCCAAAGTCAGTATCATTTCTTTCCTCACTACTTTGTTTTCCTATTTACTGTGTATCTGTGTATCTGGAGGTGGGGTGGCCTGAGGAAGGGTGTGTCATCCTTTTCCTCTCTTTGAATTCTTTGGGCTGTATTTGAGGGCTCTTGGTGTTCCTCCTTTTTTGAGGAAGGCAGTTGCTTTTTTCTTTTTTTCCGCTCCTCTTCCAGGCTGTTTGTGCAGTTCTGTCTGTCAGAGCCTGCTGGCAGGGACTTCCTGGACATGTACATTAAGATGCAGCATAAACTATTAGTGAAGGGCGTGGGTTTCGGAGACATTTCAGACTCTAACTCCACTAATTTCTAGCTTTGCGTACATTATCAAAGTTGATTAACTTCTCTGAGTCTTTATTTCCTCATCTGTAAACTAATACCTATCCACAATGAGATTTTATAAAAATTGAAATAGATAACACATAGAAAGCTTTCATTTACATTTATCTTTATTATTATTATTATTACTATTTCTATTTTTATTATTCTTGCTCCAGGACAATCTGGAGCCTGCCATCCTAGGGCTTTTATACCAGGCATCAGGAGGAAGAAAGAGTGCCTGAGAAGCATATTGTATTCATGAACTATAATAAACTTTGTACTTTCTAGATGAAGAGAAAGCCACAGCGCTAGTTAGAGCCTGGTGAGCAGTTCTGGGTGTTGATTCTGAAAGCCAAAGGTAAGGGTTCCCTTTCCCAAAATACCACCTCATCTACTACAACATATGATATGGGAAGTTCTCATATTCCAGCAGATTGGGTTGGAGTCCCAGCATCTTTCTTAATGAGATTTTGATTGGATGGTCAACCAGTAAACCAGTTCTACACTCACTCTTCAAAATAAAACTAAAATAGGTGAAACATGTTTCTCTGGATTTCTGATCCCTGGGGGGCCCTAGATGGAGATAACAGAAAGGCTCTTCTCCACTTAGTAGTCAGGATTGTCATGGTTACCAAATTGTTCACAAGACTCACAAGTACACCCTGCTCTCCTATGAAACGGTATTTGCATTTCAAAGGAACAAACAGTTTCAAAATTCCCCTCTAAAAAACATTTGTTTCAGTGGGGAAAAAGGAATTAAGTTTAGAAAACTTGATACTTGCAATAGCAAATTTATATTTGCTGCAGGAATTTCAATAATAAAGGTTTTATTAAAGCTATACGTGTATAGCTATAAAACATAGACTTCCGATGACAAATTCAGGTTTTGATTACATGGAGCATTTGTTCAGGAGTAATGGCTTTTCTTTTCCTTATCACCAAAAGCTCTATTATTAGCACAAACCTTCTTACACATTCTTATCAATTTTTATCACTTTTATCACCCACTGTTAGGATAAACAAAATTTAAAGACATCTCAACCAAGTTGGTATGTTCTTTAAAAAATATACAAGTGATAGTGGCTCCTGATTTTGAAGGCATTAATACCAACCACTCTTTACATAATGTAAGTTACGTTTCCTAATTAATCAAAGACCTTATATCCGATTTGAATTACGAAAACATGGTGGTGAGAGAAATGCGCACACTGAATAAAAATAGGCCGTTAGCTGGGACTTGGGAATCCTTGTCATGTAGACATTGTAAATAGACTCTTACATAATATCCTACAGTGTGCTGTAATATTTAATTATCTCACAACGTTAAAAGCTATGACTTTTAATTATAAGTGAAACTGGTTAGGGATAGGAGAGGGAAGTAAATTGAATTATAGTGCAATTTCTCAATATTTAATTATTTTAACGAGTTATATGTTTTTAAAATGAGAAAGAACTTATCCAATGACCCATCAGTATCTATAGGGTCTTGCTTAATTTACTTACCCCCTCTTGACCTCATCTGTCAAGTTGAGCAAGATAACTTATGGTTTAAAGAGACAGGAATTTCTCCCTAGTCACACACACACAAAAAAATATTCCTCTGTTCTTGGAAAGGGTTAGTGAAAATGAAGAAATGAGGGACTCCTAAACAGGGAGATACCTGTGCCCTGCCCCAAGAGTGCTTCAGTGATGTGGCAAGTCTCAGATAGGACAGCCATGATGAGATGCTCAGCAACTCCAGCTTTGACAAAGATTTCTGGTCCTCTAGTATAGAGCAGAAGCACCAGAGCCTTGAAACGTCAAATGGATTGCAATCTGGAACAATGTGTGTCTCAGCAGACTATGTGAATAGGCCTGCCTTTCTGATACTCTGGTCCCAAATTTTGACAACACTCAAGGAGTAAGGGAACCACAAAAATAAATGAGGCTGTTTTTTTTTTTTCATATGAGCAAGATGAGGCCTCAAAGTTTAAATTCCTCCAAGGTACCTTCTATCCCCAGGAGCCCAGGGCCATCACATGGATGTTAAATTAATGCACAACCCATTTGTCAGGCTAACAAGGTCCCTTTGCCTTGACACCCTCCCACCTCTGCTTGGGTCATCTGGTCTAGGTGAATAGCACCTGCCCTTCCTCTAGTAACTTCTCTGCTGGTTTCAAGAATTTGGAAGAGAGTTGTATGGCAGTCAATTTAACACCTGCCAAAGCCTGTTCTAAATGGGCCAGAGCCATACATCCTATATCTAAACATCCCTCAACCTTTGTACTAGCCTACAATCTCATAGGCAGAACACATTTTTGCAAGGTGCTAAACTACGTGCTACATGGCGCCCCTCCCAAATCTGTACATTGAAGGAGGAGATTTGATTCTTACTCAGGTTGTAGAAAGAAAATTAGCCTCTGAGGGAGAGTGTTTCTGAGACAACCACTAGAAGATTAGAGAAGTACGAGCACTCTCCTCTTTTTGTTTTGTTTGTGGAGAAGCTGGGCATTTCCTGATAGACCGCACCCATGAAATAACTCCACAGCTAGTAATGCTGAAGTTAAGGCTTCCTGATGGGAAGATCACATGGATAGGAAGCACATTTTCATCGCAAGAATGCAGATTGGTTGAATTGGGCGATTGAGATTGACATCTATACACTGATGTGTATAAAATTGATGACTAATAAGAACCTGCTGTATAAAAAAATAAATAAAATAAAATTCAAAACTTTTTTTAAAAATTAAGGGAAAAAAAGAATATTATACAATAACAAAGATAGGTTTATACAAAAAAAGAATGCAGATTGGCTTGTTATAGTAGAAGCAGTAGACACTATTGATGCCCTGCCCAGATTCCACTTACTGGGTTAGTACATCCATCCCCCTAAGCTGATATGAACATTGGTTGCTAAAGATTCACAGTCACACCCTTGTCAGAGGATACCTCAGAGCTAAAACCACTTTTCTCTCCAAGTCACCCATACATCAGGGCTTTCAGTCAGTGGATACAAAAGCCTGGCTCCTTTGTCTCACAATGGATCAGTTCTGTGGCACCCTTAACATCCTAGATCTGCCCTGGGCTCAAGCTGAAGTTACACTTCAGCTGAACTACAGCTATGCCTAGTTTCTTCCCCTGTCCTATCCTGCTCCCCTCATCTCCGTACACATTTCATCTGAGAACACTCCCTCAATAAACTACTTTCAGAAGAATCCCCATGTCAGGCTCTGCTTCTAGGGAGCCCCACTTAAGACACAAGGCTATTAATTTATGTTTCATCTCTATGGCTGTCTGTGTTCTCTGCTTTCCCTTTCTCGGTCCAGCCAGTTCTGTACTTCCTGGCCTCAGAGAAGGTTTGTGGCAGGACTTCCCAGATTTTATTTCCTCCAAACCCCAAATCCATTGTGAAAAATGAAGTTCAGGGAGTGAAGGATTTCCCTCACACTAAAAAGAAATCCCTTCCCTCACTCAGTGGAAAAAGGGAGAGGTCTCTGAGTCCCTTGAATAGATGAGACCACTGGCCTGCTCCCTGACAGCCCAAAGAAAAGAGGAGGAACTCAAAGCTGCTGACCATATGATGCCCCTGGAAGTCTGGATCCTACCCAGGGCTCCCAGGCTCACCAAATTCCTATGCCCTCTATGCCAAGCATGACACAGAAGCTGCCTAACTGGTCATTCTGGAATCTGGGATGATGGATATCACAGCTATTAGTGTGGAAAGACATCCTCTCGTAAGTCTATGTAGATTTCCTCTATATACGGTTATTTTTTAGAAAATTAAGATATCTAATATTTCTTTCCCATCTGAAAGGCCGGCAAAAAGAGAAGATTATGATTATGCTGTTATTATGAAACAATCTGTTAAAAGACTTTATGAAGCATTTTCATTAACTAATAAAAGGTATACCCTGCAATGTAACCTGAAAAAAATAATTCCAGGATATCATACACAGTGTAATTGCAATAATGTTAAACACATCCACATTCTTACACAGATAGAAAGACAAGGAATAGTAATTGGTGGCTTATTTTTATTTTCTTCCTTACAGTTTTCTGTACTTTCTAAACTTTTTGTAGGCAGGATTAATGTCTTTTGCATCAGCTGGCCTCTTCTTATTCTGCTCTCCCAACGTCAGTCGGTATATGTAGTACCAGGAGCCAGCCCCGACCACCAGGCCTGTTGCCATCAAGCCCAAATTCTGAGCGCGGCCCATGCTGCAGCTGGAGCGAGGATCTCAGGGGACTCTCTCTCAGGCTAGTGAGAGCCGCTGGGACGCAGGAGTCTGAAACTGCAGTCAAGAGGGCGGGGGTGTTCGGGGCGGAGGAAGGAAGAAGGAAATGAGGCATTGAGCTTCTTTTTCTTTTGCATCATCAACCCACTGATAGATGGACCAGCAGACAGGGACAGACCAAAGCCAGAAGCAGACAGGAACAAACAGGAGACAATGAGGACTCAGTGCTCTGGTGAATGCAGTGAACGCACCAACACCCGAACGTGGGTTCAAACCCGGACCTTTCCCTCTCCGTCCAGGTGGTCAGGCCTGTCTCTCACCTCACAGTCCCCCATCGCTCCACTCCCGGATCACCGCCTCCTCCCCTCCCTTCCGCCCGCTCGAGTCACCCACGCCAACCTTTTCAGCTGCCTTTTACAAGTCACAACACGAAAAAGAGGCTGGGTTCGGGGGTCTCCGCGGGGAAATAGAGAAGCGCCTCCAAACTCGAAAATCGTGCTGCTACCCTCCACCCTCACTCCAGGAGTCTCCAATCAATACCCACCCTCACCGTGACCGGCAGGAATCAGGACGGGTTTCCTCTTGTCCTCTTCCTTCCTTGCCCACAGCCACGCCACCTCAAAAGAAATTGGGAGCCGGTTACCTGAGCAAGAACCGCTATCTGGACAGACCAGCACACAGGCTCCTAGTCACGTGAAGTTACGTCACTGGTGAGTTCGGGGTCCCAAATTTCCCCTCCTATTATTGGCAAAGCAGAGGGTGACCCGCCCCCTCCCAACCCCCCCCCCCCACCCACCAGCACCACACTGTCGCTCTTTCTAGTCTTTGCACATCCAACAAACGTGTTGTCTTTGATTATTGGAAGGGGCAGTATTTTCTCCTGGGCTACTGGCCAATTCTACTGCTTCTCTGGGGAATGGCCCCGTCCTTTTCCGTGCTCCCTCCACCTTTTTTCTTTGGAATCCTTAATGTTCACCTCTGCAGTCCTGAAAATACCTGTAAAGGGGGATTGTGGAAGGGGTGTCAGGAAAAGAAGCAGAGAGTAGGAATGGATTTGTTATTTTCTTGTTAGCACTATTCTGTTTCCTTTTTTTGCCCAAATTTTATTATGGCAAAATAATGATAGAACTATTTTCATTTAAGAAAAAAGGATTATTTTTTAAAAGGCATGTTTCATAAACAATCATTCTCACTGCATAATGAGTTTTATACATGCCACTCAAAGCAATCTTAATTAATGTCTTCCACATCTTGTCACATGACAAGACCCTGATTTCGCTAATCATTTATTTGAGAGTTAATAAATCTGCTAATGCAGCATAACCAACTGGCTTAATTTCTGGACTGCAAGAGAGTCGTTGTAAGTGCAATGTCGGAAAGCCATTCCTTTATTTATTCATTTGTTCAACATATTTACCAAGCACCTACTACATACCATGCATTGTTCTCCATGCTGTGGTTACAAGGGTTAATAAAACAGACCTAAATCTCTAAATCATGTGGCCTTTACATTGTAGTGAGAGAGACAAACAATAAACAAGTAAATAAACTATATATATACTATACTGTTAGTGATACATACTAAAAAATTTTAAAGCAAGGAGATATGAAAAGTCGAGACGGGTTAAACTTTCAGATAGGGTGGCCAGAGAAGGCATCACTAGAAAGGTGACCTTTCAGTAAAGATCTGAAGTTAGTGAAGGATCTAAGTGTGGTGATATCTGGGGGAAGAATATTCCAGGCAGGAGGACAAGCAAATGCAAAGGCTCTGTGAAGGTAACAAGCCCAGTATGTTCCAGGAACATCAAGGAAGCCAGGATCGCTGAGCTAGAGAGAGAGCAGTAGAGGATGAGGCAGAAAGGTAATAAGGTTGAAGAGAGTAGGGCCTTGTCAGCTGTAGTGAGGACATTTGCATTTACTCTAAACAAGAGAAAGTGGGTGGGGAGTTTGAACTTGGGGGAGGTATTGAGAATAAACTATAAGGAGACTAGAGTGAAAGGAAGACTGGTTTATCTACATCATTCATTGCAACAGCAAACTGAAGGAGAAAATGAATCTTACAATTAAAGCATTTGATAAACTGAATCAGCCAGTCCTAAATTTAAAAAAAATACTATTAGTAAAATAGGAATAGTGGAAACTTTGCCTGTGCAGTAAGAAATTATACATTTATAATTTAATGAATTATTATTGGTTAAATTAAATTAAGTATAAAAGAAAATAGCCTTAGTCTTATGAAGACTATATCAGAGGCTCTTTTGACCTAGCAGATTCCTCACTCTTTGTGGGCTACCAAGACCACAGAACTTGTGACTTACCTCTACTCACTGATATTATTTCCTTCTACTACTTTTTGTGCAGTACTGGTAAACATAAATAAAAGTAACCTTGAAAAACAGATAAAATATATCAGAAACAGCAAAAGTTACACTAAATGATGAAATTTCATAAGAGGTATTCCCATTTTCTTCAAGAACAAGATCAAGAGGTTCTCAAGCACCACCACTGCTCAACATAGTTCTGGTCAATATAACACATGCAGAAAAAAAAAGGGAAAAAAGTTATAAATATTGGAAAGGAAGAAATGTAAAAAATCGTCATTTGAAGATGGTTATGTATACATACCTGGAAAAACCAAAAGTATCACTTGAAAACAATTGAAATTAATCAGACAGATCACAGAAATTGGCGGATACAAAATAAATATATAATAGTAGAACACTTTCCTCAAGCAGAAAATCACCTATAAGAAATTACAATTGGAGAAAGGAATAGCATTTCAGCAACATAAACTACTAATACCTAGGAAAAACCTAACAAGTAATAGGAATTACTTAGCTGAAGAAACTTACAAAATTTGATTAACAAACATAAAAATAGATCTGAGCAAAATGGAAATATATCATATTCCTGGAGGGGAAGTCTCAATTTTAAGATGCTAATGTTCCTCAAATTAATCTGCAGATTTACTGCAATTACAATACAAATTCTAAATGCTTATTATTTGTTTATTGTTGTTCAATTCAGAACTTGATTAATAACCACAAATGCACTTACTAATATGTGCATAAAAAGAAAGTTGGAAATGTTTAGCAGTGACTAGCAATGGAAAAGATATCACGGAGCTCTTTCCATGCATACTTTATACATTTTCTTATTGTTTTGAATATTTTTAACCACTAATATATATATAACTTTCATTACCAAAAAAAACCCAAGATATTTCTATTCTGGACTATTTTATATAACACAGACTCTCTAGGCCATTGTATTGGTACTTAATATCTAGGGCAGGGATCTGAGACCCCTTGAGAAACTGATGAGGTCAATGACCTTTGTTCCCCTTTCCCCCAAAAAATGCACTTAATCACACATACACTCAGAAACAAAACCTTGCATACAATTTCACGTAGAACACAGAGGTAGCCAGTTGAGAACGCCTACTCTAGGTTAATCAGTATGGTCAGTGGGGAGAGATCCTGGGGCCCAGGTATACATTTGGCTGAGGAAGTATCAAAGTGGGTGTGGGCTGTGGGCAGTGACCCTGCAGCAAGGCTGGGTTCTCCCTGGGTGCCCTGAGGTGAGGAGGCCAGAGGTGAGAGGTCAACAGGCTGCAGGCCAGGTGGTAGCAGCAAACAGCATCAGGAACAAGGTTAACTCGGCCACACCATGAATAAGGGCAGAGCAGGGCAAGCAGGCCTGGGTGCTTCCCCCAGCAATCTTTGTGGAAACCTGCAGCTGCAGGGGTAGGTGGGAACAGCAATCCCTTCTCTGCATCCCTAAGTTACCACTGTGGGAATTTGAGGGAGGGAGTGAGGGAAGAAGCCAAAGGCATTTATTCAAATTGGTCATCTGAGTAAAGATGGCATTTACCACCCTGGTCACCTGTCCATGTATACTTTTAGGATGAACAACAGAGTCAGGTGCCGGAACGCAGGGGATGAGAGGCTCTGGAATATAGGAGAGGTGGGAGGGCAAGCACCTTCCTCCCTCCCCTCTTGAGAGGACTGGAAGGATTTGACCATCTCTGCATCCCTCATATCCATCATTTCCTTCGTCTAATAGTTCTTCCTTTTGCCCAGAGCTGAATCATAAAACTGGAACCTAATCCAGGGACAGGTGTTCAAAACTGTCATGGTTACAGCCATCAAATTACAAGAGGTTCACACAGCAGTCAGCAATGGTTTGGGAACATTAAATAAATGTGTTTCTCTAACAGAACAAGACAGGATCATTTATTTACCCAACTTAAAAGCTTTCCCAGAAGGAGAAAAAGTAGGATATTATTTGTCCAAAATAAATAAGATCAGACAACTGAACATCTCTCCATGGATCAATTTACAGATCGTATGGAAACATGCTTATCTTGTTGAGAAAAATTCCATTTTTAGATATTCAAATACCTTAGCATGTTTTGAAAACTATTTCCTATGTGGCCAATAGAATTTTCTATGTGGTAAAAATTAACTAAAATTAATGGTGTCTTCCAATATTAGTGGGAAATCTTTTTTCTAAAACATGCCTACTCTTTTTCTTTTGTTGCTGCTTCCCACACTGAACTCTTGTTTTGTTGTATTTTCTTACTATAATAATAAGAGTGGTGATAGCTTCAAAAACAAAACAGAGACGTATTACAGAAGTAAAGACCCCACTACCATTCCTACCCCTTACCTATACTGGAGCAGGGGCCCAACTGCAAGGTAAATGGTGGGCACTAGTGGATGGGGGATTGGAGGTGGAGCGAGGGGAGAGTATCCAGTTGCCCAAGAAAGGATGAGACGATTCCCCAACAAGAAAAGCAAAAATTGTCAATAGCCCTCCAAGAAGATGCATCCCCTCCCCGGTAACCAGAGAAAGGCAAATTCTAACACAAGGAGAAGGGGCTACTTGTGGCCTCTAGGACTACAAGGACAAAAAAATGAGTGACAGGACCTGATGTGGTGGGGTGAGGTGCTAGTGGGGGTAAAGGAGGGGGCTCCTGCTCTTGGTGGGAGTGGAAATTGGGGACCCAAGCTTACTGGCGATGCAGCCCTCACGTGACCAGGAGCTGACGTTGGCAAAGGTACTTAAAGCCCTGACCGCCGTCCTCCGTCCTCCTCTGGGTACCAACTCTATTGCGCTGCGCACTGCCGTGCGTTTAACCCAGGCGAGGAGGAGGAGGAGAAAATTCCCCCAGATCGGGCAGGTGGGTGTGAGAGTGGGCATGGCCTGGCACCCCTGAATAGGGGTAGCCCAGAGATGAGGGAGTCTGAGGCCGCGGGTGTCTCCACCTCGCCCGCCCCTGGCCGGCTCTCCAGACCCCCGCGCTCAGTCGCAGCTCATTTTGGTGGGCGGCGGGAAGAGGGGGAGGGGGGAACGTAAAGACGCTGATATACTTGTGGAGAATCCGCTTACTTCCCCTCCCAGCCAGTGTTTTTTTGGTTTTGTTTTTGACACTCAGGCCCCGCACCCCACATCCCGTCCTGTTTTGAAAGGAGGAGGGAAGAGAAATAAACGTGGCAGCGCATATAAGGCCAGTGGGGAGGTTGGGGAAAGGGTGATCCGAGGGGCACGCAATTAGTAAACAATCCGGCTTATTCACTCCCACTCTCACTTTGCAGATACCTCTCCCGACCACCGCCCCCGCACCCTCCCCTCTCCCCCGGCCGACCCCACGTCTTTTGGGGGTGCTGGGAAATGGGTGTGACAGTCTTTGTAGGGGAGGTGACGGTCTGGCTCTGGGCTTTACAAGCGGGGAGGCCCTGAGAGAATCTGGTATTAAACCGCCCTGCTAAGTCCTAGGCTGCTTTCCAGACACCTCCGGCGCATACAGCCGTTCACCCCTGTTTCTTCAGTCCTGAAAAAGGAGTTCGGGTACCCTGGCGGGAGAAATGGCGGTTAACAGGAGATTGCGATGGGGTGTGGGAGGTGGAATCCAGAGCAGAGAAACAGTGGAAAATCATGACCCTCAAACCGAAAGGGCAGACACTTGGGGACCCGTTGTGCAGGCTGATGCTAGGCCTGGGGGCTGGGGACCTAAGGACTGGTGGTCATAAGAAGGAGACGCTAGATTGGCCGTAATCCCCAGTCCCGCGTCCCGTCCAGCCTTCTGTGCACCCTCGCTCCGCCCCCTCCCGCTTCGGTGCAGGAGAAGGGGTGTGGCCGTCTGTCCGGGAGAAATGGCGGACGGGGGGGCGGGGCAAAGGGAAGGAGAGGTTGACTGCCTGGGGAGTCTGCGCAGGGGCGGGGGTTGGGGTGCGAGGGGAGGGGTGAGAAGAGTTGCAAGAATTGAGAGGTGGAACCCTTTGTCATTCTGGTATGTGAATGCTGAAAGGCAATTGGGGACTTTGGTCTTCAGTCCGTTCCATCCGTCAGGCTCTCAGTCTCCAACGTCTTGCTATCTGTATTTCTGCCCTTCAGTCTGTCCTTAGGATGGAGCTCTAACTGAACTGAAGAAAGGAGAAACAGCCCTGAATCACTGGAGGTCAGTGTGGGGGCTGGGAACTGTCTGGGAACCCCTGGTATGGTGTGGCAGAAACCAGAGCAGAAATTGGAGCCGGGGGCTCCCCTTCCCCCATCTTCTTCCTCTTTACAAGAAACCCTTGCCCTGGGCCTGTCCTTTTCGGTGCAGCGAAAGGGGTGTGGCATTTGCCTTCTTAAATAAGGGTTTGAGGAGGAAGGGATATGGAGGGAGTGAGGAGCCCTGAGAGGGGGAAACTTGCCCACAAGTGTTCAAATCAAGAAAAGAAGAGAATCTATCTACCAAAGGCCCGTGAAACCCCCTTTCTGGGATCTCTGCACAGGTCTGTCTGCCTTTTGGGCCCTGCACAGCTACAAGCCTGGTGGAAAAGAGCAAATTGCTTCTGCTCCCAGCAGGTTGGTACGTGTATGAGAATCATCTGGGGACCTTTGGGGTGAGGGTGAGGGAATCAGAGAAGAATCTGGGGTTCTTTCTGGCTCTCCACCAGCTTTTCTGAAGTCTATATGGCCTCTCATCCTCCATTTAGGTGCTGGGAAATTAGATGTGTTTACATTGGGCAGTGAGGGCTAGGGATAAAGATGTAGAAAACATCAGACAACCAGGGTCCTGAATCAGCACACAGAGGCCTGGACACTCGTATCTGGGTACTAGTCCACCCACCAAGCATTATGTCTCCAAACTCTCCTTTAAGTAGGCCTGGTTAAGCATGAAGTGAGCCAGAGCCCTAAGCCTCATTTTTATCCTTTACCCCAGGCCCTGCTTGGCTTGCAACCTCAGCAGAACTTTCGAGCCTGAACTGAAGCACCTTACCTTGTCGTGCACGCACCCCACTTGGGCACACCAGCTCCACACCCTGGATCAGGGAATCACTCCAGCTGCGTCATGAGCCGTGTTCGGGATGCTGGCTGTGTAGCCGCTGGGATAGTGATTGGGGCCAGTGCCTGGTACTGTGTCTACAAATATGCCAGGGGAAGAAACCAGATGAAGAAGAGACTGGCCAAGCCCAAGACCAGGGCTGTGGCCGGGACTGGAGCCCGGGCTAGAGCTGGACTAAGGGCTGGATTCACAATTGACCTTGGGCCAGGATTTGGTCCTCCAACCCCAGTCCGCACTGAGGCAGAGGTCAGGGTCCAGGATGAAACCTCTGCTCTGGACATGGCTGGAGCTGAAGCAGTGGCCCCAGCTGCATCTAGTGCCGAGGCTCAGAATGGGGCAGGAAGTCAGGCCCAGGAGGCAGAAGGGGCCGGGGTTGAGCCTAATGCTGAATCAGAAGCCACAGTGGCTTCTGCAGTGGCACCACCTCCCTGGGAGGCAGAGGCTCCTGTGGCTGCAGAGACCTCCACAATGACAGGGGCTCCTAAATTAGCAGAAGCCCCTGGCACAGCAGAGGCTCCTGGGGCACCAGCTCCTACTGAGGCAGCACCACCTACCGAGGCGGTGGAGGCTCCCATACCAGCAACACCTACTGAGGTAGCAGCACTTTCTGGGGCAACAGCTACTTCTGGGGCAGCAGCACCTTCTGGGGCTGCAGTGCCTTCTGGGGCAGCAGCCCCTACTGGGGCTGCAGAGTCTCCTGGGACATCAGGGTCCTCTAGAACAGCAGCAGCCGCCAAGAAAACAACCCCTGGGGCTCATACTGGGGCTATACCTAAGGCCGGGTCAGCTACTGGAGCTGTACCCAAAGGTGGAGCTAAGGGTGGAACCAAGTCCCGGACTGGAGGCAAGGGCAAAGGCAAGAAAAATAAGGTTGAAGTAGACGAATTGGGGCTGGGCTTCCGCCCTGGAGATGGGGCTGCGGCAGCTGCTGCAGCCTCCGCTAATGGAGGACAGGCTTTCCTGGCAGAGGTTCCTGATTCTGAAGAAGGAGAGTCTGGGTGGACGGACACAGAATCGGAGTCAGACTCTGAGCCTGAGACCCAGCAGAGAGGGAGAGGGAGGAGACCCGTTCCCATGCAGAAGCGCCCCTTTCCTTATGAAATTGATGAGATTCTGGGTGTCCGAGATCTCAGGAAAGTCCTTGCTTTGCTTCAGAAATCAGATGATCCTTTCATCCAACAGGTAGCTTTGCTCACTCTGAGCAACAATGCCAATTATTCATGCAACCAAGACACAATTCGCAAATTGGGAGGCCTCCCGATTATTGCAAACATGATCAACAAAACTGATCCCCACATTAAGGAAAAAGCCTTAATGGCCATGAACAACCTGAGTGAGAATTATGAAAATCAGGGCCGGCTTCAGGTATACATGAATAAAGTGATGGATGACATCATGGCCTCTAACCTGAACTCAGCAGTACAGGTAGTTGGACTAAAGTTTTTAACAAACATGACTATTACTAATGACTACCAGCACCTGCTTGTCAATTCCATTGCAAACTTTTTCCGTTTGTTGTCTCAGGGAGGTGGAAAAATCAAGGTTGAGATTTTGAAAATACTTTCGAATTTTGCTGAAAATCCAGATATGTTAAAAAAACTGCTCAGTACCCAAGTGCCATCATCATTTAGTTCCCTCTACAATTCTTATGTGGAATCAGAAATTCTTATTAATGCCCTGACTCTATTTGAGATCATCTATGACAATCTCAGAGCAGAAGTATTCAACTACAGAGAGTTCAATAAAGGCTCCCTTTTTTACTTATGCACTACGTCTGGAGTGTGCGTTAAGAAAATTCGAGCCTTAGCAGATCACCATGACCTCTTGGTGAAAGTGAAAGTTATAAAACTAGTGGACAAATTCTGATTGGCTATGTGTCTCAGAGACTTGAAGAAATGTCTGGTTTTGCAGTCTGGAAGCAATGAAAATTGAAAGTTACTGCTTTTCCACTTGCTTATATAGTAAAGGGATCCTTTCAGCTGCCAGTTTTGAATAATGTATCATCCAGAGTGATGTTATCTGTGACAGTCTCCAGCTTTAAGCTGAACAATTTTATGAATACCAAATAAATAGTCCTCTTGTACTGAAAACACATTTGTGACTTTAATCGTGCTGCTTGAATGGAAATATTTTTACTGGTTCCTCTATGTGAATTGACAGTGAACCTGTCCATCATGAATAGCCTACACTTCTATCATCTGTTTTGACTTGAATTTATTCACCAAAGACTTCATTTGTGTATCATTAATAAAGCTGTATGTTTCAACTGACAAAAAAAATTGTTCTCTTGCTTGAATTTAAAATCTAGCTGGAGAGATAAGGTACATAAATAGAAAAAGATTACAGTACCTGAGCATATGCTCATTGTCAAATATATGCTATCTGTTTAAATGAAGCAGAAGTGGCTAGAATGGAGGAAGTGGCTTCAAGGAGGAAGGGCACACTTAAGGTACGCCCTGAAAGACAGCATGAGAAAACACAGAAGGGCATTCCAGGAGAGGAAATGGCTTGAAGAAAGACGCGGAGGTAGGAAATCTGTTCCAGTGACAGGAAGGTAACCAGTTTGCCTGGAATGGAAAGTATGGGAAGAGAAGTGATGGGAGATAAGGGTGGAAATGTAGGGCGAAAAAAGTTTGGGGAGGACCCTGAACCCCAAGCTGAAGATTGAAATATGATCCTGTCATTTTCTGGGAGTTACTGGGCATTTTTGGCAAAAGGAAAAATAATCTGGTGGCAATGTGCAAAATGGATTGGAGCTGGGATGGGGTTAGGTGTAGAGACATTTGTTAGGAAATTATAAACCAAGCATGAGATGATGAAGAGTGAAATGGGGTGATGGCTATAGGAAATGTTAGGGAATGATGATAAGAGATGCTTACCAAAAAAAGTACCAAAATCTGCTATCTTGGCTATAGGTCAACAGAGAGGAAGGAGTGTATGATCTTGTGCAGGTTCTGACAGAGAAAGCCCTCTTTCTTGGGCAGTTCTGGCAACCAAGCAAGCCAAAGTGAGTTACCATTTTTTTTTCCATTTTTTTTCTTTTTTTTGAGTCACCATTTATAATGATTAGAAAGAGCATTGTTACAAAAAGAATGACTCTTGGTGAAAAGTGATTTTTTCTCCCCTCAGATTAGAGGTCTAGGTCCTCCTTTGTTTAGAAGAGGGGCAGTGGTAAGGCCCTTATGGGAACCCCACCCCCACCTCTGAGTTTACTTAAGAGCAGGAAAATCTTCCTTCCTCTGCTCCCTGGCCCAGTGAAGCAATGAAAGAAGAAAATGGGAGAAGTTGCAGAGATTTTCCAAACCCAGCCTGCTCTCCTGACACCTCTCATGAAATCTTCATTTTGGTGCAAGTGTATGGTAGGCTGTGGCAGAAATAGAGACAGGGACTCCTGGGAGGGGGGCACAGAGAAAACGGACAGGTTGGCCTAATATACTGACACAACTTATCTGGAAGGCAATTTGGCAATCTATATAAGAAGCTTTAAAGGTGCACCTGCCTTTCAGCCAAGCATTGCACTTGTAGGATATTTTTCCCTATGGAAATAAATAATTGTATACAGAGGAATATCAAGGGTATTCAACTGAGCAGTGTTTCTAAGAGAGAAAAAGAAGCAACTTAAATGTCTAACACTATGGAATTGGCTAAACAATAGGTGGTATGTCCACACAGTAAAATAGTATGCAACTGTTAAAAACTGTGATGTACTTTTATATTATTGGCATGAAAAGACATTCACCATATGTAAGAATCTGTGGCATCAGTCAAAAAAAAAGTCTCCTGCAATTGAAAGTCAGTGAAAATTCTTTCAGATGTTTATTATGTCACCTCAGTGTATTTTTTACACAGAATTGGAATCATATTGTACATCAGTGGTTCTCAATGTGTAGTTCACAGACCACTACAGGTCCCTGAAACTGTAAGGTCAAAATTATTTTCAAAATAAAGCAATGGTTGGTAAAACTGCTGGTGCCTCAGCATAGATCAAGGCAGTGTCCCCAAACTGTAGTAGTAGTGATTGAATTCTTTACAGCCACACACTCAACAAATTTTTGTAATCTAGTTTCATTTCTAAATGTCTTTAATGGAGTCTTTATTTATAATAAAATTATATTTTTTATTAAATTTTGATGATTAAGGGCATATCTTTTTAAAATTCTGTGTAACACGAAGTGTGCACAAAGCACTTCTCCTGCATAGCTTAATACAGTGGTTGTCTCGAAGGAAAATGTTTGCACAATCATTTGAGTTGCACACTGAATTAGCTGCTTTTGACGTGGAACACCATTTTTACTTGAAAGAATGACTGGCAGGGCTTCCCTGGTGGCGCAGTGGTTGAGAGTCCCCCTGCCAATGCAGGGGACACGGGTTCGTGCCCCGGTCTGGGAAGATCCCACATGACTGGCTTGAAGAATGACTGGCAGAAAGACTGTGGTTTTTCAGACCTGAGTATTGGGCAGACATTTTCTTGAAAATTAATGAGGTGAACCTTCAAGAAAAACAACTGACTGTATTTGCCACCAACAATAAAATTTGAGCTTTCAAGCAAAATTAGAATTTTGGAAAGCTTGTACCCACAGCCATAGGCTTGACAGCTCGTAATATTTAAGGATTTTCTGAAGAGATCAGTGGTGATAATAATGAAGGTGAAAGCCTTTTTTCTGTTTCTCCTTTTAGGAGAGAAATGATGGAGGACTCTGGGGCCTAATGTTGATCTTACTCAGTTTTACTGTGACCATTGTAACCCATATGACATCAAACCCATGGTCATTTAATAAAGAATATCGTTGCTCTGGTAATGAGGTGACCCTGGGTGAGACTAGACCCAAGATTGTTTGAACCCTTAATAAGGAGAATCTGAAAAGATGTCAATCCTGGAACAGTAATGTCTTCTTCTGGATGAAGTAGAGATGGTATCTGAGCTCATATACTAAAGATGGATGCATTAATGTCTCTTGGCTTGATCCCACATATGAAGGTAATCCAACTAGCTTCCTTTGCTCTGATTAGCAGTGGAAATTTCCATCGCCTTCAGATGGAACCTATTCCCATGCAGAGACATGTAGTCTGGTCTTATGAATGAGCTAAGAATCACACAATAGGCAAATATTTCATTTCCTAAAGTCTAGGTTTTTGTGTCTTAAATCACATCGCATGAGAACGATCAACAGCATAGTCCAGGTGGTGCTGAGATTTAAAAAGGTAGTTCTTTGGAAAGATTTAACCTAGTAAAATTATGACAATAGGCACCAGGAATTGATCACCAGCTATATAGTGTTCTATTATTACTTAAGCATTATTGTTGAAACACTCCTTAGACATTCTGTAGTACTATAGTTTTTACCTTCTACATTGTGTGTTCAGGGCATGGTTGAAGTGGGGGCAATTCTCACAACCATGTTTGCACTGAATAGTCCTGCCTTCCTTGCTTTAATTTATTGGTCTGGGTAAACAATTGGATCAAAAGTTATCATAGTTTTTAAAATTATTTTTAAAGAATATGAACTGATAAATGCAAGAATTGAGTATACAGGGCTGTCATTTTAGTGGTAGAGCACAAGGATGAATTGATACAAACTCCTGCTCTTGGAGTCCCTGAGCTGCACTTGTGTCTATCCTTTTTCAGGCCAGATATTCAACTTTTCCATTACTTGTAAGATATATCACAACATCTTTCCTTAAATTCCCTTTTTGTGCTTAAACAAAAGTCTACAGACTAAGAGTAAGACCAGAAGTTGGTAGTAAGCAATAGAGTCTCAAGAAAACGTGAGGTATTTGGGTTGAGGTAGGCAAAATGCAAATAAGAATTTTTTCCACAGTCTGGGCTTGAAAACTAATAGCCTACAATTAACTGAGTGCCCTTTGCTACTGACAATGGGTTCTAGGTGACAAGGTTGTTCCTCCCATAGAATGATTTCATGGAGAAGAGGATTTTGGTGAGATCAGATGTTTGTTTCTAAAATCATTGAGCAAATTCCAGTGAAAATAATGAGTAGACTAAATTATGGAATACCTGATTCAATGTAAAAGATAAAATAAAGCAATTACAAAATCCTACTGCATGAATTTTTCTCCACTTAAAGCTGTCAGAGACAACTTGAAGAATGAGTTTAGAAACTGGCCTTTTCCATTACTTAATTGTTATATCAGTTGAATGCACCATTTTATCAGATTTCTTTAATAAAATGGGAACACTGGTAACTCAAATAGGTGATCTGGGAAATTCTGAGCCTTTCTGGGCCTTTTAAAAATAGTTACCACTGTGCCCTGCTTATAAGGAAAATAAATAGCAATTTGCCTCCTGCCTTAACTGAGATTCATACTTTCAAATGTGAAAACACCTTAGGTCTGAGGGTGATATTGCATTATCAGAACAAAAAAGAAAAGAATTAATAGATTTTGAGTGTGCCTAAGAACATAAGTTTATATCAGTCCAAATTAATCACAATTGGGACGCTCATCTATTCTTAATATAATTGATTAACTCTAGACTTAAGTTAGATATGAATGATAAAATTGCAAGAGTGACCACTAAAATAATAGAGTGCAAAATGTCCAATGCATTAAAGGGAAAATGCACTAAGAAGAATAATTTAATCCAAAAGAAGGTGAGAAATGAGAAAAGTGAAGCCTTAAAAGAGCAAGAAAAAGAGAAAGCACAGAACTCACATGTATTAGTAATCATAATAAGAAAAAATGGGCTAAACTTACTAGTTAAAAGATTTTGTCAGATTTTAAAAATCAAGCTACATGATAAAGAATAAGCACGCAGAAACTTTGAAAGTAAAAGTCAGAAAAATATACCATGTAAACACCAACCAAAAGGAAGCTGGAAGAGCCAAATTAATGAGACAAAAATAGGTTTTAAGACAGAAGGCATTATTAAAGATTAAAAATATGTGAATGGTTAAACAAACCATAGTACATCCATGCCACAGAATATTACTTGGCTATAAAAAGGAATGAACTATTATTGATACACAAAACAACTTGAGTGGATCTCAAGGGCATTGTACTGAGTAGGGGGAAAAAGCCAATCTCAAAAAAAACCACATACTCTATGATTCAATTTATATAACATTCTTAAAATGAAAAACATTATAGAAATGAAGAATAGGGAGTTAGGGATGGTGAGGGGGAGAGTGTGTGTGACTAGAAAGAGATAACACAAAGGAGATCTTTACGCTGTTGGAAGAGTTTAGAATCTTGGTTGCCATGGTGAGAGAAAATGGCATAGAGCTATACACACATATTGTACCAATGTCAGTTTCCTAATTTTGATATCACACTATAGTTATGTAAGATGTAACCATTGGGGAAAACTGTGTGAAAGGTACAGAAAAATTCTCTGTATTATCCTTGCAACTTCCTGTAAATCTATAATTATTTCAAAGTAAGATTTTTTAACTGATGATAAATGGTTCAATTCACCAAAATAAATAACAATTCTAAGTGTGTGGGCATTTAATAAAGTAACCTCAAAATATGTAAAGAAAAAACTAAATGAAAACATCAACCATCACATGGGGTAATTCAACACACTTTTCTAAAATATTTAAAGGACAAGTATTTACTAAAAATGGTAAAGTTATAGAATAGAGAACAATACAATCAACAAGCTGATTTAATGAAAATAAACAGAATCCTGCACCCAATAATAGGAGAATACACTTTCTTCTCAAGCATACACAGGACTTTTACAATAATTGATCACATAGTTGGCCATAAATCAAGTCTCAACAAATTTCTGAGAATCAGTTTCATAAAGTTCACCTTATCTGACCAAAATGCAATTAGAATAAAAATCAATAATAAAAAGACAACATTTTTAAAATCCATGTGCTTGGAAATTTTAAAACATATTTCTGAATAATCAATGGGTTAAAAAGGAAGCATAGTGGAAATTTTAAAATACTGAGAACTGAATAATAATAAGAATGCTAAAGATCAAATTTGTGGGATTCAGTAAAAACAGTATTTCAAGGGAAATTTGTGGTCTTAAATCTTTATGTTATACAGTATGTCCAGAATAGGTGAATCTATAGAGACAAAAAGTAGAATCATGGTGGACAAGTGCTGGAGGGGCAGTGGAGGAGAGATGAAGAGTGACAGCTAAAGGGTACAGGGTTTCTTTTTGGAGTGATAAAAATGTTTTAAAATTGATTGTGGTGATGGTTGTACAACTCTGTGAATATACTGAAAACACATTGAATTGTACACTTTAAATAGGTGAATTTAGTATGTGAATTATCTCTCAATAAAGTTATTTTTTTTAAATCTTATGTTCGACTAGAAAAAAAGGCTAAACATTGATAAACTAAGCATCCAAATTAAGAAGTTAGAAAAAGACCAAGAGAATAAAGACAGAAGAATGAAAAAGACAAGAGCAGAAATAGATGAAATAGAAAGTAAAAATACATTAGACAGTATCAAAAAAGCCAAAACCTGGTCCTGTGAATGGTATAATTAAAAAAAGCAAACCTTTGGTGAGACTAATCAAGGAAAAAAAGGTGTTAAGAAAAAACATTAGCAATGAACAAGAGGACATAATAATGAGTAAGCAAAGATTTTTAAAGATAAAAGAATATTATGATTAACTTTATGCAATGAATTTGAAAATGTGGATGAAATGTTTGAATCCCTTGAAGAATAGAACTTACCAAAACTGACTCAAAAAGATACAGAAACTCTAAAGGGTCCTATAACCACTGAGGAAATTGAATCAGTAGTTTAAAAGTCCCTCTGCTCCCCAAAATAGGCCCAGATGGAATTGATAATTCCAATCTTGTACAAACTCTTCCAGAGAACAGAAATAAGTAAT
The DNA here is from genome assembly GCF_002837175.3 of Physeter macrocephalus. Classification (NCBI taxonomy): domain Eukaryota; kingdom Metazoa; phylum Chordata; class Mammalia; order Artiodactyla; family Physeteridae; genus Physeter; species Physeter macrocephalus. Next base: position 77,484,741 of record NC_041234.1, on the reverse strand, counting down.
ACTATCCAATGCATTTTATGAGACTAGTACTAACCTTTACATCAAAACCAAAGTTAGTATGAAAAAGGAAAACTATACGTCTTACCTATAAACATAAATGTAAAATTTTTAAACAAAATATCAGCAAGTGGAATCCAGCTATGTATAAAAATTTTTTTCATGATCAACTTGGAATGAAAAATTGGCTTAACATGAAAAATAGCTATCAAAGCTTGATTGACACATTCTAACATATATATATATATGAAATATTAAGACTCTAAAAGAGCTATGCCAATTTTGGAAAATAAGGATAAAGAGGGGAGACTGATTCTACCAGATAGTAAGATATACTACAAAATTATATCATTAGTCAAGATAACAATAGGCTATGCTGCAGTAACAAATGAACCCCCAAATCTCAGTGAATACACTAAGGTTTATTTCTTGTTTACATAAAATTTAATGCCGGTTGGGCAGCTCTCAGTCTTCCATGCTGTTACTCTTCCATCTTGTGGTTTCTTCTATCTCGTGGCTCCTCCATCTCAAATGTGGCCTCTTATACAGGATTTTAAACTACCTTGGATCAGAAGTAATTCACATTACTTTTGCTTATAGTACCTTGTCCAGATCTAGTCATATGGCCTCAATTATTATAAATGCAAGGCAAGCAGGAGAGTAGGAAAAAACAAAGATCATTTGGTGAGTACTAGCTGTCCCTGCCATATCATAGTAATAAAAGAAATATGTAAGAGATAGATAAATATACAAGCTTAGAGACAGACTTAAGTAAATATAAAAACTTAATATACTATAAAATTGGCACTACAAATCAATGTAAAAGGATGGACTGTTTAGTATATGATATTGGGAAGACTGGCTCTCGATTTGGAGAAAAATAAAACTGGACCTCTGCCTAACACCAAATATAAATCTGGACTCTGGAGGATGAAAGACCTAAATATGAAAGTTAAAATTATGAAGTTAATGGAAGATAATATAGGAGAATATCTTTGTGGCCTAGAATTGGACAAACGTTTCTTAAACAAAACCTCAGAAATACATACCATATGGCAAAAAAGATTAATAGATTTTGTTATATAAAAATAAGAATTTCTATTCAATAAAGGACGCCATGAACAAAGTCAATAGATGACAGATAGAAAAAAAGAGGTTTGCAATATTTTAAACTAACAAAGGATTAATATCTAGCATATGCACAGTACTCTTCAAATCCAAGAGAAAAACACAGAGACACACCACCCTAAATTGGCAAAATATATGAAAAGTATACCTAGAGAAGAGGAAAACCAAAATGCTTAAAAATACATGGAGATGTTCAAACTCATTATTAATCAGATAATTGCTAATTAAAATATAATTATAAATACAGGTTTCCCCCACTGGCCAAAAGTAGAGTGTTTCATAAGCAGAAATGGTCTAAAGTGAAGAAACAATTACCTTAGGACACATCTTGCTAACGGATGCACAAAATAAATCGAGGTAAAACACAGATGCTCACAGACACAGTTCAAAGCTATGGTAGCTTGATGCTGAGTGTAGTTCCGGGAGAAGGAGCTTGATGGTTCTACTCCTGCTGCTCTGGGTGCACGCTGCCTCTATAATGGCTTGCTGCAAAACAAAACCGGAACTGCTATTTTCACTTTTCTCCATTTTTCATAAAAGCAAAATCCTCTTCAGATTTCTTTCTGTTAGCAGAAAGAGCTACTAAGGTTAAGTCTTTCGTAAAAGTGAACTTTCAAAAAGTGGAGGATACCTGTACACTTACACCTATTTGGCCAGCAATTCAAAAGATGGGAAATGCCAAATGTTAGTAAGGGTGCAAGGATATAGGAACTCTTACACATACAGGCAGCTAATTAGATTTTAGACTGTCTCTGCTATTCCAAAAAGCAATCTGACAGTATTTAATCACATTAATTATATATGTGCCCTATGCCCTAACAATTCCATTTTTATATTCCAGAACACTTCTCACACAGGTACATAAGGGGACATATATGAGGACATTCATCTCAGTGTTTGGGGTAGTAAGGAGTTGAAAGCAGTCTAGATTCTATTCCTAGGAAAATGAAGAAGTAAATTTGAGTGGATGACCACTTTGGTACATCATGCAAAAGCTGGAAACTACAGATTAGATGTACCCAGAGTAAAATGTAACATAAAAAAAATACTGCTGAGTGGGAAAAAAAAAACAAAATAAGAACCACAGCAACATACCACTATCTAAATTAAAAATTCATGCATACTAAATAACGTAAGTTCTAAAAGAACTCAGACAAACAAGAATATACACATCAAATATATTAGAACGGTTGCCTGTTGGGAGGAAGATGGAAGTGAGGAATAGAGATGAAAGAAACAAAGTAGTAAATGAATGAATAAAGAAAAGGGTTTTTTTTAACTTATTTATATATTTATTAAAATAAGCAGAATAGATCTTTTGCCAAAAAGCCTTTCAAAGAGGAAAATGTTTTGATTAGACCTATGCAAATGGTATGATATGAAGGAAGGAATCTGATTAGTGTCATCTTCATCATCTGAGGTCCAAAAAAAAATGGAAGGAAAGAAAGCCATCAATGTCATAGTAGCATAAAAGGGTAAAATGGTTACAACAAAAGACTCAAAAAAGTATGATTTTAAAAGCAAAAATATTTTTTTTTCCCACAAAAGAGTCTCAAGTTAATGTTTCAGTTAAGCAGGGAGGTTCTGCTGTCCATTCATTCAGCTGGTGGATGGGAAAAGAGAGAGCACAGATCAAGCATGGAGAGGTTTTATGTGGAAAACTCTGGAGATGACTTACATCACTTCTGCCACAATTCTTTGGCCCAGAATCAGACTTATGGCTGCACTCAATCAAAAGGGACACTTACCATTGTCATCTAGCTGGATACCCAGGAGGAAGCAGACAACATGAGTATTGGGGGGCATTAACAGCCTCTGCCACAATAGGCAAGAGCTTTGTGGAAGGAATTATAAAATGTTATTAAAAAACATAAAGATGTGGCACATATATATACAACGGAATATTACTCAGCCATAAAAAGAAATGAAACTGAGTTATTTGTAATGAGGTGGATAGACCTGGAGTCTGTCATACAGAGTGAAGTAAGTCAGAAGGAGAAAAACAAAATACCATGTGCTAACACATATATATGGAATCTAAGAAAAAAAATGTCATGAAGAGACTAGGGGTAGGATGGGAATAAAACACAGACCTACTAGAGCATGGACTTGAGGATATGGGGAGGGGGAAGGGTAAGCTGTGACGAAGTGAGAGAGTGGTATGGACATATATACACTACCAAATGTAAAATAGATAGCTAGTGGGAAGCAGCCGCATAGCACAGGGAGATCAGCTCTGTGCTTTGTGACCACCTAGAGGGGTGGGATAGGGAAGGTGGGAGGGAGGGAGACGCAAGAGGGAAGAGATATGGGAACATATGTATATGTATAACTGATTCACTCTGTTGGAAAGCAGAAACTAACACACCATTGTAAAACAGTTATACTCCAATAAAGATGTTAAAAACAAAAACAAAAACAAAAAACATTAATCATCCAGGATGCTGGTCTCAGTGGCTGCTTTTTCTGACTCTGGGTAACAGTTTTCAAATGCTTTCAGCCCTATCAATATCTTTCACAAGACTAGCCTGATCCTCAGGCCCCCTCCCTCCACCTTCAATCCCCTGGGGCAGTAACATCTTCCATCTCCCCTGCAACCATATCTATATACCAAAATGGAGCAGGGGATTGGGCTTAGAGAGTGGGCAGGAAGTCAGTAGAAGAGGCTGAGAGTAAACATGAGATTTGTACTTACTTCCTCATATTTTCTAGTATTATTGCAGCCCTTAAAAATAAGCATCAGCATGCAATCATTTTTTACCATCAGAAAAAAAGGCAATGAAATTATTCTCACTGAAAGAGTAACAAGGAATCAATTCGAGGAAAAATATATTGTAAAAAATATTTCCAACTTAAGAAGGAGGCTTTGATTCATGCAAGTGCCTTAGTCCAATTAAGTCTTACGATTGTACTGTTTTTCTACATAAGAAGTGCTATAAACATGCTTAAAGTATGTTTTTTAAGATTTTTTTTAACGTGGACCATTTTTAAGGTCTTTATTGAATTTGTTACAATATTGCTTTCATTCTACATTTTGGTTTTTTGGCCACAAGGCAAGTGGGATCTTAGCTCCCCAACCAGGGATTGAACCCACACCCCCTGCATTGGAAGGCAAAGTCTTTAACCACTGAACCGCCAGGGAAGTCCCCCACATGCTTAAAATATTTGATAAGTTTTTAGACTGAATCCTTCTGAACAGTGAGATTCAACTCTGAGCAAAGGCAAGAGCTGTGAGGCCGAGGCAGCTGAGAGTGTAAGGGTTGCAAAGATGGTCTGATTCTCCCTGTCCTGTCAAGATGGGCATAAGGTGCTGTCTCCCAACCCCTTCCCATATTCCACAGCCTCCCATTCTTTACACCTGACTCTGTTGCTCACTTCAAAAATATACACGAACAGGTGACCAAGGTGGTAACCTGGGTAAATGCCTTTGGCCCCTTCCATCCCTCTCCCAAATTCCCATAAAGATAACTCAGCCTCAACATAGATGGGAGCACTGTTCCCACCAATGGAAAACAGAATGGGATTGCTCTCTCCTAGACCCCTGCACCTGAGGGTTTCCATGTAGCCTAGAGAAGTAATTGATGTGTGGAGAGCCCCCCAGACCCACTTGTTCTCTCCCTGAGTAGAAGCCTCCCTGGACTGTGTCTACTACCTCCCACCTAGCCTGAGGAGTGCAGTCTGGTAGGCCTCTCATTCCCAAACTCCAGGGAACCCAGGAAGAGTCTAGCCTTGCAGCAGGGTTGCTGCCTGCCATTCCACATCCTCCCTGGTGGCCCCTCAGCCAGGCTTAGGCCAGTGTCCAAGGAACTCTCACCCACTGACCATGCTGATAAACCTAGACCAGGTGTTCTCTGGCCAAGTCTAGAAATACCTAAAGTATATGTAAAGTTGTGTGTTAGGAATGAAAGGAGGGTGTATGTGGATTTTTCAGGAGAGAGAATCTATAATTACCAACACATTCTTATTAGGAAGTGTGACCCTCAAATAATCACTGGCCCAGAAGATCTATGTTTATATTTCTTCTAAATAGGATAATCTTTATTTTCTTTTAATAATGAAATTAATACAATCATTGTAAAATATTCAAACAATGTAGAAATGTATTCATTTATCCATTTAGTAAGTCTTTATTGAGTGCCTATGCAAGGTACTGAGAATACAATGGTGAGAAAAACAAACTAAGTCTTTGCATTCATGAAGCTCACAGACTAGTAGGGGATATACATTAATCAAATAATCACACCAGTGCATGTATAATTATAATTCCATATAAGTACAAAGAAAGAATGGGACACCGGTATATAAGAATATACAGCAGAAGATCAAAGCTCTCTGAAGGGGGTAGAAAGAGGACAGAAAAAATTCCCCAAGGAGTAAAATTTGAGCTAAAATAAGGAAAAGTGTAGTTAACTAGGCAAAGTAGAGAATGTAAATGTCTTATAATATTACTGCTACAGAATGCCATTCTAATACACTGTGGTATATCCTTCCAGCTTGTTTACTATCCATATACAAATATGCATGTGTGTATATATGTATGTATTTATACGTAACTGGAATAAATCTCAGTCCACAAATTCAAGTGTGTAAGACATCCAACTTTTATTTTCCATAGCAATACTCGCAATTTTCATTTTGTCTTCTCATTCCATGGGGGTGATGGAAACAGTAGCAGTTCAAGATCTACTGTTTTCTCCATGGTGTGTCTAAGTTCAAGGATGCTTATGGAGTGCCTTAGAGTTCTTAGAAGGAAGGAGTCCATGTGGTTCTAGTATTATTCTACATAATTCACCACTTCCATTCCCTCCTTGTGGCCCCTTCAGACAAGATGGCTCTCTATTTGCTTCTGTGTCTTCCTTGAATGATCAAGAATTTCTCTGCTGCTTCCCTGCCATTGCCATTCTGGGATACAGAAAGCTTGGTAAGACCCTATACTATTTGGCTGGAGGAAATATAAAACAGCATTCCCCCAAGATATTTCTTAAGAGGCATAACATAAGTCACCTACACAATCCAATCCAACAAACCTATATGAGGAACTTCCAGTCAATAGCATACTGAACTGACTCGGAACTGACCCCTTCCACTTAAAACTCACAGAAATTATAGAATATGAACCTCCCTCTAAAAGTAGTAATATAGTCAAGCTCATAATCATGAAAGGGAATCCCCAAGGAACAAAGAAGGAACTAACAGCAGTGAGCACGAGATAAAGACGAACAGATGGATATTGGCTTTAAGGGCTGGGGAACAGGGTTTTAATCCCACATGGCAACAGGAGGCAATGCCTCTAGGCAGTGGAAGATGGGAGGCTGGTACTGAGCTCCTGGCTAAATCCAGATCCCATAGAAGCACAACCAGTACCTAAAGTGATGACTAGAAAACCTTTTCTCACAGCAAAGATATATAACAAGAAAGCTTGTCTTTTATGTGAGGTTATGGGTGGATAAAGAGATCCCTGAGAGCAATCAGAACCCAGACCAGCTCCACCCATAGGTGTAGGGTTGAATTCACAGTTCCTACCTGTTAGTGAACCCAAAGGACACAAATTAACATAAAAATTAATCTGGAACTGGTTAAAGTTGTGTGACTCTAGCAGAGGTAAACTCAAACCCAAGGAGATAATTAAGACATTCAAAGATATATCTCAAAAAATAATCACCCAGAATGCAGCATAAAAAGATAAAGTTGTGCAAAATATGCATGAGAAGCTAGAAGACATGGCAGAAAGAATGAAAAATAACAAAATACGCTTGGAAGAAGTTCCATAAAAAAAGACTAGAAAGAATAAGCAAAAGGTACTATTTGAAGAGATTGTGGCACAGAAGTTTCAACAACTGAAGTAAGACATGAATCCTTACATGGAACACACTGACTCTTGAGCAGGTTGAATACAAATAAAATCATAGCTAGACACATCTTAGTGTAGAGCATCAACTATACCTAGCATGATACTTTCATGTGTTTGGGCTTTGGGAAATGAAAAAGCCCTTCCATAAACCTTTCCTGAAGAAAGGAATGGGGAAAATGGAAAAGTAAGAAATATTGTGGGAGAGAAAAACAAGAATATAAGTTTAAATCTAAACATAATATTATATCATATATGCATACACATAAATATGTGAGAGAGCACATGGAAATGTTCATGTAGTTTTTGGTGTCTGTCACCCCATCCCTTAGTAAATTACTGTATATTTTTTTCTTTCTGACTATTCAGAGGTTTCCCTCAGAGACATAAGTAGGATGAGCCCATTGGGAAATGGTATCAGCTGTTGGTCAAGCCACAGTCTCTACACAGCTTATTTGCCTGCACCCTGTTTTCTCTTGGACACTAAATTCTGAGCATAGCATTTTTAAGCTACAACTAAGGTAATCAACGTACAATACAATACAATAATGATAGCCAGAACACTGTGTTAATGAGATACATTGCAAATCTGGAAGAGGTAAGAGAGACAGAGTGAGAAAACAAATGAATTATGGGTAAGAGTCTAAAGATACTTTCTAAAAAATCTTTAATCTACCACTTAGGTAGGCATCACTAGGTATGCCTAAGAAACAATGTTTGAAGAAAATGCACATATAGTGAAGAATAAATGCAGAATCATAAAATTATTTCAATCAAATCCCAGTCCTGCCTCCAAGGGATATCTCCCAGAAGACCTTCCTTGGAGTTTCTAGTCTCCAAATTTCTCCAGTCCCTTGTATTACTTCCACAGATGACTATTCATATTCATGTCTGTGCACTTCAAAACTTATATATCTCCCACTGAAATAGAACTACTTAAGGAGTCAGATATAATCTTTAGCAAAATAAGTAATAAGAGCACTGAAAGGAATACAACTAAAGCAGAAAAAAATAATTTCTGGATTGAAAAACATGATTTTCAAATTTAAAAACTCAGATTAAATATAAGAGAAAATACATTCTAAAAAGGAGAGAATTTATAGGCACATCCTCTTACCTTAACAAAATAAAATTAGAAATAAATAATAAAAGATCACCATTAAACGTAACTGCCTGACAATATAGCACTGTTCTCCATAATAACCCTTGTGTCAAAGAGGAAATTAAAAGTAAAATTGCAAGTTATAAGGAAAGCAAAGAAAAAGAGAATACATCATATCAAAGCTTATGGGGCATGGCTAAAGCTGTATTCAGAGAATAATAAATAATCTTAATTACCATTATTATTCAAGAAGACCATAAATAAAAGAAATAAGCCCTATTCTTGAAGCATTAGAAAAGCACAATAGAACAAATCCAAAGACAGAAGAAATTAGTAAAGTTAAAATTAAAAATAATGACCAGAAAAAACATTGTAGAAATGATAAATAAAAGCCTGGTTCTTTGAAAAGACCAATAAAATAAACACACTCTTCATAAGTAAAACTAAGTAATAACAGAAGAAAAGCAAAAGTATACAAATTATGAATAATAAAGGATTTCACTACAAAAATAGATGTGATTAAAAGAGTTATAATTTTACATATACATCTTTGACATCAAATTTAAAAATCTAAAGGTAACGGATGATTTCCCAGTAGAATAGAAGTTGCCAACATTAACCCAAGAAATAGAAAATTTGAGTAGACAAATTATGAGAGATAAGATTGGAAATGTGATTGTAGACCTACCACTAAAAAAGGAATCAGGATCAAATGGTTTTGCAGTTCAGTTCTATCTAACATTTAAAGAGGAGATAATACCAATATTATTTACACTCTACCAGAAAAGAGGAAAAAAATGGAAGTTCACTAATGAATTTTATAAAGCTAGCAAACCTAAGACCAAAACCTACTAAAGGTAGTACATAAAAGGTAACTATAAACAAATATTAATAATAAATATAAAAATCAAAATAAACATTAACAAACTATAAAACTTATAAACAAACAGAACTCAGAAGTTTGGCAATAAAAAGCTCTACTATGACCTAGTAGGATTAGAAAAAAATCAGCAGCTACTTCTAATGGGTACCAACAAGAATAGAAGGGAATAACTTAAATATTGAAAGTGCTTTTTACCAACAGTCAACAGCAATCCTCATTCTAACCATAAAATGCCAAAGTCATTTCCACTAAAACCAGGAACAAGTCAAGGTCATCCACAATCTCCATTTTTATTCAATAGTATTTTGGGTGATTCTAGCTATTGCAATAAGATAAGAAAATAAATAATTAGTGTAAAACTGGGAAAAGTTAAAAAGCAATTTCTATTTACAATTGATATGACTGTATTTGTCTAAAACACAGAGGACTGTTTGAAAATCAAAAAGTCAATAAGCAAAGTAGAAGAGGTGGTGAGGCAAAGATAAACACAAAAAAATCAATAGCTTCCCTCTATTCTAGCAAGTTTTTAGGAAGTATTGCACTCTAGAGACCATGTGCTAACATTATTTTCTTATTTCTTTTGCTTAAAAGGATATATATTACTAATGAAAGGAGTATCCTCTATCAAACTCATCCATAGACTGTTTTAATCAATTGCTATTTCAACCAATTGTTTCAGTGTCAATGTGTCACTGATGTTTATTTCAGTTTTTTCATTATATTATTTTCTCTATTTGTACACAAGTGTCTTTTATAATTTAAATCGGTCTCTCTACCAGTTTTTTGATAAGAATATTACTTTATCTTGTAAGTGTCCACCAAAATGTCTTAATTCATAGTGCTCAAGCCTTCTAGATCTGACAGTTCATTCCATGTTTCAAAAAGATCGGTTTCTTATCTTCGGTTCCAAGGCACATGTGACAATATGTAATAACTCTCCTGCTCGGAAGACTGAGTTAGATAGCAGATTTTCAAACTCTCAAATACACCGATTAGCTTGTTCATTGTCAATGCTTTGAGTGAAGTGTTGTCACACTCGTGTAAGTCACTTGCTAGACTACTTTTTACAAATTGTGGCATTTTCATAGCCCATAGTGCACTGTATTTACCCTCTGGTGTTTCAAATTTCTTCATAATAGACCCATAAACAATTAATTACTAGTATCACAACCCTATACTATTCATTCCAACTTTAATAAAACAGGTTGTGTGATATAGGACTTCACCAACAGTCTTCAGTGCATCATGCCTCAAAGATAGCAAAAAGAGCAATAATGTTTCCATTTATAGAGGAGAATAACATGTGGTAAATAACCTATAACTAATAATCTCTAAAAAGTTGTCAAAAAGTGGAGAAAAGGATGGCATATTCAATGTCTGGGGATGGGAAAAAGAAATAAAATTACATCTCTACTTCATACCACATACAAAATTATATACCAAAAGGATTAAACACACACACATACAAATAGCTATTTTTAAAAGCTTGAAGAAAATATTAAAAATTATTGTAAACTCTTGGAGTAGGAAAAGCTTGCCTCAGCATGTCCAGAATTCTAGAAGCCGTAAGGGGAAAGGCTGAATTATATGACTACCTAAATATGTAGCTCTTCTACAGAAAAAGACACCATGAACAAAGTTAAATGAGGTAGGATATGCATGGAAATACACACATGATGTATTTTAAGTGAAATGAAAGTTGCAGAACAGAACAATATATGGACTGTGATTTCATTTTCCGATAAAAATATGAATATGTGTATCATTTATGTTTAAATACACATAAAACACATTCATAGTAGGTAACTGTAAAAATGGGTGAGAAGGGCTTCCCTAGTGGCGCAGTGGTTGAGAGTCCGCCTGCCAATGCAGTGGACACAGGTTCGTGCCCCGGTCCGGGAAGATCCCACATGCCGCGGAGTGGCTGGGCTCGTGAGCCGTGGCCGCTGAGCCTGCGTGTCCGGAGCCTGTGCTCCGCAACGGGAGAGGCCACAGCAGTGAGAGGCCCAGTACCGCAAAAAGAAAAGAAAAAAAAAAAGGGGGCGAGAAAAGGGCAGTTTTACATTTAATTTATATTTTATCTGTTTTAGTTTTTAATAGAACTGCTATGGTTTAAGAAAATACAATAAAGAAGATTAAAATAGAGTTCATTATGAAAAATAATCTCTCAGAGTGGTGTTAATTCCCAAATCTGTCTCAGAGTGGTAGTCAAATGCCCAGGTGGATGCATAATCCTGTCCACCAATGCAGAAGCTATAATATGGCCTTCTTCCCCAGATACTAATTTTTCCCCTTTCTAAGTTAAAACAAATATATCTGGGACTTCTATTGATAGTTTTAAAATAACTGGAAAACAATTCCAGAGTGTTACTAATATCTTAATATTTCCCCAATTATAGTCATTTCCACCTAAACACATGTGATGATATATGTATGACATATATTTATACACATTCACAAGTTATGACATTCATAACATAAAGATTTAACTTTTATATCGGAAGAAAATCAACCAGAATTTGATGGAATTATAAGCGACATGGTGCAATTTAATACTTCCAATTTTGGCTATAGAATACACAGACCAGCATAACAAGAGCTGATGATTGATGATGTTAAATAATAAGTGATTACAAAGAATCATTCCCCAAGTCAGCTTAAATGGATTTAACATTTAGAAAATATTTTAAATATTGTTTGTTTTACTTGGTCTTGCCTAGATTCCATCCTTTCTAATATCAAAAAGAGAATCCAATTTAATTCATTTTAAATGATGGAAGAAGGTAAAAATTAAAAGTTTTCTTTTATTGATCCATTTCATTATGTCAGGGTTTTCATTACAGCTTATTGAAAGAAAGCCACAAAAATTAGCAAGATTATAGTTAAACCACATTTTAGCGAAGACTGAAATAGAAATGGAAAAGAAACTAAAGAGGTGACAATTCATTTTGCTTGAGTTTCAAAAAAAAATCAATAACAAGTTATGATTACTCATCAAAAAAAAATCCAGAAAAGAAAGATACTAATCAACATGTAGGAGAGAATGCATTGCAAATACTACAGTTTTCTCCTGTTGTAAAAGTATACATCTCTCAAACTGTATGAAAGCTAATTGATAATATATCTTAACAGTCATAAAACTACCATCAACTGATGATCCAGCTCTGGCAAAGGGGTATCTAGGCAGACAAAATTTTTAATTGTGTCCAGGGAGAAAGATGCTCTAGCTCTTGAATACAAGTATTTGATTTCAGCCACAAGTCAATCTCCATAGCAGACGTGGATGCACCTGGTTCTTCTCCTTTGACAGCACTAGCATCTAGCTAAGTCAGCTTGCCCTGATTCCTTGAGCACTAAATAAACAACCTTCTGATGATAATTTGGTTTCTGATGCACATTGACCTTAAGGACAGAATGTTCTGAGCAGCCAACACTAAGAATCTGATCTATTTGGTAATTACATTTCTTATAGCAACATAGACTGTCATTCTGTTATTTTATTTTCAAAAAGAAATTCCACCCCATTTAGTAACATGTTATGTCCATGTGCAAACTTAGAAAAAATGCTCAATAAACAGAAGGCTCTAATGCCCAAAGAACGATGCTTGTATTACACTTACTCTTTCACTTTTTAAAATGTAAATGGTCAACAGGGCCAAAGAGTTACACTTAGCCCACTGCCAGTGCTGGATGGAATTCCATTGGCATGAACCTGTTAGGATAAAGTTACCCATCCAATAAGGCTTCTTTCCCATGCCCCACCTTCTCCCTCCACTCAGGCTTACCCCCAAACCCAACATTGCCCAAGCCCTTAACACAAGGCCTGAGAGAGACCCAATGGAGAGGGGAAAGCATGGAGATACACATCTCTGAAAGTAAATATGTGTTATCCTGCTTGACACCACATCTCAGGGCAGAGCAAACCAGGGGTCATTACCCTAGTCTTCTGCACCCCGAGATGGCAGCACGATAGTTCTGGTTTAAAGGCAAGGAAGAGCCACAGTTTAAACAGAGAAATCAGAAAAAAAGCATTCAACATGGGATGTGATGTAAAATGAATGTAAAAAGATAGCATTGAAAATAGTCATAATTACTCTTCAAAAAAAACATTCTCAAGGGAATTTGCCAGAGAAATTAACCAAACAGAGGCATAAACACAAAATTTGCCTGAACCACATCAATTTGCTAAACCTACACTTAGAATCTCTTTTGAAACAAGGCAAGTAAAATATGAATTTAAAAATAGAAAACCAGTTTCCTGAGCCTTGAAATATTATGCTTTGGGTGACAATTTATAAGAGAACTATACTCCATCTTTGTAAAATTCCCTTTGAACACATTGGACTGAGATACACCCACTTAAATTCCTAAAACCATTAGATGAGAGAAAAACCAAAATAGCAGAATATCCTCTGAGTTTCTAATTTCCTCGGTTACCCAGAAGTTGCCATCCTCTCTAAAGAGAGGACACTGCCCCCTCCCTGCCCCGATGAGCTGCCACAATCACAGAACTGTGCCCTTCCCAAAATGTTTGAGAGTGGCAGCCTCCGATGTGAAAGCATGAGGACATCTGCGTGTGGCTGGGCCGGCCCTGTGGCCTCCCTGGACCAGGCAGTCACATATCTGTCTCACACAGCACTTACCAAAGTCTGGGTGATTCCGTGCCAAACAATACCAGGTGTGGGACATCAAAATGACATGCAGTGCACATAGGGCTGTGATGCGTTAAGACTGGTGCCTTCTCAGTCTCTGTTCAACAAAGGTCCAAAAAATCTTGGCATCCAGCCACACCCAGGTCACTGTATTGCCACAGCAATGACAAATATTATTCTGTATCAAATGCCCACCGGTGCATGACCTGGTGTCATGGTAATTAAGCGGTCACCCACAAAAGACACAGAAGCACAAAGAGACTACTGCCAATGGTCTCTCAGAAGGAGGAAATAAAAAGACAAGTGCGAGGGAGGGAGAGGGGAGAATGGGAATGGATGAGAAAAGAGACCTGCAGGAGCAGATGGACACTGGTCAGACCTGTGCCCCTGCTGCACGGTGGCTTTTTATTACGCAAATTGACCTCATTTCTCACCCCATGTAGAAAAGTCACTCAGCACCCCAAGTTTAACATGGCTTGATCTGAATATTTTTTAGATGTTCGAGATACAGATCCGGGTCAGGGGACAAGTTTGTTCTTGTTGTCTCTATTTTCTTAAGTATCTCCAATGAATAATTTTTAGTAGAAAAATTTTAATTCAGGCTCTGAAAATTCATCTACAGTATCATCCAATTTGATGTATAGAATATATAGGTATATGGATAGTACAAGTGTCTGGAAGGGTATCCACAGTTGCAATTCTATGCTTCTCTCCCCAGCTGCCACAGTCCCTTACCCAGTTCTTTCTGCAGCCCTCCACTCTTACTCTCTGCACCTTCTCTCTGGGGATCTTATCCACTCCAATGTCCTCAATTATCATTCATCCTCCAGTGGCCTCCAAATCTGTATCTATAACCTAGTCTTCTCTGAGCGCCAGATCAATACATTCAAGTGACAATAGGGTGTATCCATCTGGATGTCACACAGTTACCTCAAACTCAATTTATTTTAAATGGATTAGGCTTCCCCTCCCAAATCTTTTTCTCCTGCCTAATAATAGAGCAAGAAAAATATTAGTTCCCTTTATCCTCATCCCACCCTTAAAACTGATGTCAAATTAGCCCCCACGTGTTCATGATTCAATAGGGTCACCATACCCAACAACTTTAAGCTAACCAGTCCTTGGTCCTTTCGCCTACTATAGGCAACATTAGAGTAAGTATATGGACGCCTGGGGCTAAAACCAGATCATAACTGAACAGAGATTTTACCCTTTCCTGGCCTCATGTATAAAGCAGGATAACATCTCCAAACTGACTAGGAATATGTTGTGAGGGCTGGTGAGATCATGTCTGATGAAACACTTTGTGTCCTTAGAAATAAGAAAACCCTATTTCTTTGAGAAATTATTTTAACAGTTGCCTTGTGGGAATGACATCACTCTACACAGTGGTCACTTAATAAGTGCTAAACTTTATTGTTGTTATTATTTATTAAATGATGCTGACACGTGGCAGAATGCCCCGAGCAAAACAAAGGTCAACCAAAAAAGCTATGAACCTTGAATTCCAGGGAATTAAGCGTGCTCACTTTTCTTAATTAACTGCTATGTGCCAGAACATTCTAAGTATTTCCCATGTATTACTTCATTTAATCCTCACGAGTCCCATCTTCAGCACTCATCTATTATTTCAGAGAGAAAACTTCAACCCATCTCATGTTTAATCTAAATATTTTTTCCACTCAGTACATACTCCAATCAATCACCTGCTCCATTCCCAACACTTTTCTTTTTCAAAAATTTTGGAAAACTTCAGTATTTGTTTTAGATAAATAAGAACACATAGATGAATAAAAAGTAAAAATGTAAAGATTACTCTATCCTTCCACCCAAAGATAACCACTGTTACTATTTGGGTGTCTGTAATTCCAGAGTTTTTAGTGTCTACTTAAACGTCTTATATTCTCAAAAAAATGGAATCATACTATGAATACTGCTATCTAACCTACCTTTCTCACTTAACAATGCATGATGAATATCGTTCCCTGGCAATATGGATTGCAAGTGACATATTTATCTTATACCATGTGAATATTCCTTAATTTATTTAACCAATCCAGTGTGCTAAATTGTTTAAGTTGTTTCCAGTTTTTACTATTTCACACATTGCTGGGATGAACAGCCTTGTACATACAGTTTTTGGCCAATGAATCAATTATTTCCTTAGGACAAAGAGTTTACATTTTTTAAGGCTTATGATATGTATTACAAAATGGCCCTCCACAAACCTTGTGCCAGTGTAAGCTCATTCCTACCACCAGGGTTTGAAAGGATCCATTTTGCCACACCCTCAAGCACACTGCACAGTGGGTGAGAGAGGAACTTTTATATGAATTCCAATTATTCTTTCTAGTCAAAATTATTTACTGGCTCTCAGTGTTCAGTGGGATAATATTCAAACAGTTCTCCACAAACTGGCTTCAGCCAGCTTTCCAAACTTATTTACTTCCCATCCTTACACTCTCCACTCTAAGTAGACTAGTCTCCCCCTTACTGTCATAGGAAGAGTTCCTACCTCCATGCCTTTCTCACACCAGTCCCCTGTCACTCCCATCATACGGAATGCCTTAACTACCTATCCCAAAGAGGACTCATTTTAAACGGCCACTTCCTCCATAAATCTGTAGCTGACTATTGTATCCCACAGAAACCTCTGCTTCCTCTGTGCTCTGAATGCACATATTTGACGATGAATATATGCTTGAGATATTCTGTTATTTTTTTGTTTGTATGTTTCTTATCTCTCCAACTAAATTATAAACCAAAAGACAAGGGTGGTTTCTTTTCCTTCTTTCTTTTTTTCCCAGCATTAACACACAACTTTATTGATGATACACAAATTAAGTCAATGCCCATGACAGGAGGGAGCTTATTTATGACGAATTGGTTCACTGTCACTTATGCAGAAGAAATAGTAAAAATATTTCAATCTAGGCAGTGAGATAAAAAGCAACAAACTTGTTTTCAGAACAGGTAGTGATATTCATTCATCCAACTTAGACCTGAAGACCAACTCAGATAAATATCAGCGTTGATGATACAATATGATATTCATTACTCAAAATTGGCAGCTGAAAGGATTCCTTTACCATATAAACAAGGTGGAGAAAAGGAATAGTTTACAATGTGTGTTGCTTCTAAACTACAAAATCAAGAAGTTATTCCTGGCTCTTTGGGAACATATGCTCAGCCAGTTTGGCCATGAATTTTCCAACTTTTACTTTCACCAAAAAATCATGATGGCTTTCTATCCCCAGAATCTTATCAGCACACACTTGAAATTCTTTCAAAAAGAAAAAAAGTGAACCTTCGCTGAACTGATTCTGAGTAGGTTCATTTTCCTCCCATTTAAAATTGTCATTTATGTTCTCAAATATGACCAGAAGTTTAAGAATCACCTCTTTGTTCTCCTTCTTATTAAAGAGGGAACCCAGTGAAGATGGTACTTGGGCCCTGAGCAGTTCTCTAGTCATGGCTGGATTTTCAGCCAAATTCAAAAGGAGTTTCAAAACCTGAAATTTGGTTTCTTCATTTCCTGCTGAAAATAAACGAAAAAAGTCTGAAATGGAATTAGCAAGCATGTGCTGATACTCATTAGTAACAGTCATGTTCGTAAGCAATCTTAGTCCCGCCAGCTGCACAGATGAGTTCAAGCGAGAAGTGATTGTGTCATCACACACTTGATTCATGTATATCTTAAGCCTGCGCTGATTTTCAGCATTCACACTCAAGTTATTTAGGACAATTAAAGCCTTTTCCTTAACTATGGGATCCCGAGTATTGAGAATCTTTGCAACAATTGGGAGACCACCCAGATCACGAATAATATCTCTGTTAAATGCGTAAGCAGCATTGTTACCCAGGGCAATTAAAGCTGCTTCGAGAATATAAGGCTTTTCAGACATCTCAACCAAGCAAAGAACTTTTTGCAATTCTTGGGGGGACAAAATAGTATCATCTGAATTGGGGGAAGCCCTTTTCTGCACGGCCCGACGGGCCCGGGTAGCCCTGGCCCTTGCCCTGGCCCTAGCTCTGGTCCCAGCCTCAGTCCCAATCCGGGCCCAAGGTGGGTACCATACTATACCTTTGTTCTCACTGTTGTCATCATCATCATCAGACCAGTCATTGTACCTGGCCCCAGGACAGTCCCCAACATCATCCACATCCCCAGACCCGCCCTCAGCCATTTTCTCCTTGTTCTGTTTTCTTCCCCTGGTCAGTCTATAAATGCAATAGCAGGCACCAGCCCCAATCACCAGTCCTGCAGTCACCCAGCCTACTTTCCTGGCGTAGCCCATGCAATCGTCCCTGACGATATCAGGGACCAAGGAACAGAGTAGTCACAGGCTGGGGGAGGAGGGCTATGGGCCTGGCCTGGGTGCAGGCCTTCGGAGGATGACTGTCTTCAGCCACTTCAAGGCCACAACAGCTGATTCTGGAGGCGGACCTAGGGGGTGGAGGAAGGAAAAGGGGTTTGAGTTTCTCTTCTCCCTGTGTTGTCCCATGCAGAGAGTTGCACAGAGGGATAAGTAAATGAGTTCTTGGCAGGAAATGTAGATTGTTAACAAACTCTTTCCTCCTCATTTCACTCTCCCCCTACCCTCCGCAGTCCAGCCCCTCCCCAAGCCTAGATAAAGGCAACGGAGCCCATAATCTCTGCTGGGCCCTCAGCCACCCCAACCTCGGGTGTTCCCAGGGAGTGGCACCTTGCACTAACCTCCTTCAGACAGGCAGTTTGCCCCTTCTTCCCTCCCCTGGAGGTGTGCCACGCCCAACAACCCTTGCAATCGGCAGAGACCAGAGCCAGTGAGAACTGAAGCCTTGATGGATTGACTGTTCATTCCTTGCTTTCCTGATTCACCTATCTAGGCTGTCAGATTTTTTTTAGAAAAAAACCTCTCTATGCCATCCAAACCATGCATGTGCCTGCCCCTTCCCTAGCCTGAAATGGGAGGGATGTTAGGGAAATAAGGTAGGATTGGGTGAGCCTGTCCAACCGCGGGCGATTTCCAACCCCTCCCCCATTCCAAGCAGCCCCCATGCCCACACCGACCTCTACTGATCTGAGGAAACTTCCTCCCTCTCTTCAAGTGGTGCCACCTGCTACAGCAGACCTGCAAGATGACAGATCGAAAACATGGGGACTAAATGCTGTTGAGAGAAGAGGATTATGAACAAACTATCTGATAGGTTTCCCTTCTGTCATTCTCCCCCACCCCACCCCCCGCGACACACGCGCGCGCGCTCACACACACACGCACACACACACACACACAACGCACGCCATTTCGCCACAGTCCCGGGAGTGCAAGAAACACACTCAGACTCAGACCCAACCTAGATTATTGCCATCTCTGTTTTCTCCCCACCCCCACCACCGCCCCTGTTAGGGTCCCCATTTGGTCTTACCCTCAAATCGACCTTCACCGATCGGGGTTAATTTCCTTCCTCTTCTCTAGCCTGGTGTAGTGCCTCAACCTACGGAAAGACTGGCAACCCGGGAGAGGCTCGGACCCACAAGACACAGAGCCATGGTCAGGAAGACACAGTCACAGTCAGAAAGACGGGAAACAGCCGCTACCGAGTGCTTGGTGGACGGACCGGTCCCCAGAACAGAAAACTCTTTCCTAATTTGGAGGCCTGGTTGTCAAAGGTTTCCCACCCCTATGACCCCTCTCGGGGTTCTGCTGACACATCACGTTGCACCCCCCCCTCCCCATGTCCAGCCTTTCCCCGCCGGCACTGTCCTGGAGTACGTGGGGCAAACACCCAGGCCGCAGCTCCCTTTCCAGATTATGGCCTCGGTTCCACCAGATTCCCACCTCCCAATCTCTGAGCTCCTCCCCAAACACCCCGCTGCTCACCATTTCGCAGCAACGAAATGGGCTGCGGGCGGGACAGATGTCTTGGAAAGCCGGCGGCGAGTGGGAGAGACGATGGAGGCGCCCCAGGACCCGCGACGGTCTCCGCCCTGCGCCCTCGGCCACCCCCACCTTCTGGAATCTCCCAGGCACTGACCTGCAGGGATCCGGGACAATTTCCTTCTCCTCCTCCTTCTTGCCTCTGCTGCAGGCCCGCTCGCCCTCAGGGCAATGGGGAGCTGGTACTCAGACGGGAACAACGACCAGAACAAGAAGGACTTCTGCACACGTCAGCTCTTGGTCACGTGAGAGCTACGTCATCCACCAACTCGGGTCCCCAATTTCCCCTCCCACCAGCAGTGCGGCAGAAGAGGGCCCGCCCCCCTCCATTCCCTCCCCCATATCAGGCCTTGTTACTCTTTCTTCTTTGCTAATCCCATCTCCCTGTAGTTGTGTTTGCCTTCCTCTGATTACCAGAAAGGGACAGCATCTTCCCCTGGGGTTACTGGCCACTTGTACTTTTTGAAAAATTGCCTC
Organism: Physeter macrocephalus; assembly: GCF_002837175.3. NCBI lineage: Eukaryota > Metazoa > Chordata > Mammalia > Artiodactyla > Physeteridae > Physeter > Physeter macrocephalus. The sequence continues at coordinate 77,464,733 of NC_041234.1, read as the reverse complement.
TTCCTTCCCTAGGCTCCTGGGGCAGCAACCTCTCCTTCCACTTCCCCACCTTCCAGCTACAAATGTCTACCGTTTCCTCTGAAATCTAGTCCCAGATCTGAAAAGAAAAAGCCATCAGAAAAGGAGACCTGGAGTGAGTGTGTTTTTTTCTTTCTTAATGCTTTTTTGTTCTTTCAGTTCTGCCCTCTCCCACCCCCAGCCTACATTCTTTTTATGAGAAAAGAATTACTGTAAAGCTATTTTCATTTGAGAAAAAAAAAGAGTGGGAGTTGGAGAGTGACGTTGGGTGATGGCCTCCAAAATCCCACATTTTCTCACTTGCAGGGAGTGTTACACACTTCACTCAAAGCAATCTTAATGTCTTCTGGGGCCTAGCACATAACACAATCCTGAATGAGCTCATCAGTGTGTCTGAGGATACATAAATCTTCTGACTAGGCCAGTCTTCTAAACAGGAGTCTTTCACTCCCATCAGTTAGCAAGGAAGAGGCATGGAGACCTCAGAAGCCAGTGACACAGAAAAGGTTGAGTAGAAATCACAACTATGTCATGGATGTCTGTGAGATAGAGAGGCACGCACACTGCCAAAGTGAGTGGCAGACAAAGAACATTACAAAATATACAAATAGTATCATCTTTAAATGAAATAGGTGTTAGAGGAACACTGAGACCAAGACAAAATTTGCTGAACTCGGAATCTAGCAATTAGTGTGAAACCTTTTCACTGACTGCTTTGATGAACTCAATGATTCACCTGTCAGCAATGAGCAAACTATTTAAGAGTGGGAAAAATAATAAAATAACGTCAGAACACGGGGTCTACAGTGGGATATGCCCTAATATTTAAGATATAAGTTTATTATCTGAGTATAAATTTTAAGATCCACAGACCATATGGGTGTAAATCAAGAGTCTGGGAAGTTTGGGAACAGGCAAAACTCCAAGGAAATTCATATCGATGTAACTTCTGGAAGACAGTACTAGGATATGACTAAAATTTATTTTTTTCTTCCAGTTTTATGAAATATAATTGATATACAACACTGTGTACATTTAAGGTGAACAGGATATGACTGAAATTTAGTAAGCAGAAACCAAATCAACTATATGATTCTGTGTTTGGAGAAAGATCATGTGCAGTGAGGGGGCTTATTTAAGCACAGGAATATATGAAAAGGAGAGTCAGAGGAAAGTGTTGATAGTTCCCACCCAAGCACTGTCTGGAAGAGAGGGAGTCTTGGCGAAGATGAATGGAAAAAATAGCCTTCTTTGGCAGAGCCATCCCCGTGATGCGTAAGTGTACTTCAAGTTTCTTAGCTGAGAGACACTTCTTAACGTGCACCAATGCCCTTGCTCTGACTTCAGGCTCACCACACAACCTTCTGAGGTTGTGGCTTCCCAAGGAGTAGCTTGCCAACAGGGAGAGAAAGGGCTGGTAAAACTGACAGAAACCTCTAGTACCCCTGAAGGTTGTATTTCTCAGGATAAATTTTTCAGTTGTCATTCCTTTGTGAGACTTAGCTTCCCTTGTGGCCTTCTTACAGGGAGAGAATGCAAAGATCCATGGGTTTGGGCATTCAGATATAGATTTATATATGTCTCTATGAATGGGAGTCTTTCCTTGACAGAGGCATGTGCTCTCATCGTACAGACAAAATCAGGTATTGATCATGAAGGGATGAGGACAAGACTGAACTGTAGATGCAACCTTGTCTACAATCTTGTCAGGGAAGCCAGGTAGCTTTAGCTTAGAAGACAGCCTTGTGCATCACCATTTCAGAGTTGTACCTCTATAACGTTCACTTAATGTGAAAGTGAAAACTAAAGCATGCTGTGGCAAATAGGCCCCCAGCACCTCAGTCACAGCTGAACAAAGGATTCATATCCAAAGTAGTTAAAGGGCTCCTGCAAATCAACAATAACATCTGAAACAGTTTACATTTCTCTCTGGGAAAAGAAAGGAAGTGTATTTTACATTTTACATGCCCTGTCATTTTCCCCAGCAAAAGGGTGGGCATTGTGCCCAAAACAGACCAACTCAATACTCTCTTACTGAAATTTAAACCTTGAGCAGAGATAGAAAACCAAAAATCAGTGGAAGTATGGCATCCTGAAAAGACCATATATCAATTCCTTCTACCTAGACACCTCAGAGCTGATGCTGGTCTTCAACATTCATTTAAGTTAAACAGATTTGCTTTCTGTTGCTTGCAATTAAACAAAATTAACTAATACACAACACACAAAACAAATAACACAATACAAAAAGTAATATAGCTTTTTAAGATAACAATCTTCTATAATTTTTCTCACCCTCCAAAATTCCATTAGTGTTACCATCTGCTGATCCTTTTCTGTTTTTGGATACTTTATAAATCACACATCACATGTGACCATATACTGATTTAAGCCAAAAGGTTGTTTTTGGCAGTGGCTTCACATAGTCTTTTGAAGGACTGTCTGAAGAATTGCTTAAGGATTTTCCATTTTTGCTGTTGAAATGGTATGTCAGGCAAATAGCATGCCCTTAAATAAATATTTGTTGGTGGATTTATAACGGAGAGAAAAGTAGATTTTAAATGCTAGTCTCTGGCTTCCCTGGTGGCGCAGTGGTTAAGAATCCGCCTGCCAGTGCAGGGGATAAGGGTTCGAGCCCTGGTCCAGGAAGATCCCACATGCCGTGGAGCAACTAAGCCTGGGCGCCACAACTACTGAGCCTGTGCTGTAGAGCCCGCGAGCCACAACTACTGAGCCCACGTGCCACAACTACTGAAGCCCCCGCGCCTAGAAAGAGCCCGTGTTCTTCAATGAGAAGCCACTGCAGTGAGAGGCCCGTGCACCTCAAGGAAGAATAGCCCCCACTCGCCGCAACTAGAGAAAGCCCGCGCGCAGCAAGGAAGACCCAACGCAGCCAAAAATAAATAAATAAATAAAATAAATTTTTAAAAATGCTAGTCTCCAGGTTCCTTGGTAGGAATTGTGGATCAAAATTACAAAGTAAGAGAACTGAAAGTGTTATCATTCCCATGGGGTTTAGGAAGTTTAAGAGAAGGAGTGGATCCAAACAGAAAAGGTCTGACAGCCTGGGAGAATGGTGGTCAGGGGTTATACATTGGAATAATTGAAAAATATACCAAAGGGGAGAGATATTTTTTACTAATGAGGAGCGGTAAGAGTGGAGCTTTTGTCCTTGAAGGCTGGCTAAGTTGTGAGAATGAGTTCTTATTGGAAATCCACGTCAATGACACTGAAGCACCTGCCTCTTTTAAGCTTTACATACTCCTTAGTTCTTTCTAATGTATATATTCAAAATAAATAAAAGCCACTTATATAAGTTCTTAGCAGCCAAAGATTGAATGATAACAGTTGAATCTGCGAGTTCTGTTAGTAAGGCTTCATAAATGGAATTCACTTGCCTTGGAGAAGCAAATAAAGGGCAATGAAAAGAACGGTGTAAGGAGATGACGGCAAAATAAATGAGGTAGGGGTTTAGAGAGATGAGCTGTAATACTGGTTTGTTTGGTCTATAAAAGTTTGAGGAAGACCATAAAGCTGTGACACGTTCTTGACTTCTGAATTTTCACCAGCAAGGCACTCTGGGCTTCCTGGCTCACCTCCTGAAAGTGCCTCCCCCACACTGGGGCCCCTCACACAGGGAGCTTCCTGCTGGGGTGTCAGATTTCAGCGTTCTAAGAAAGAGGCTGCCTGAAGGGACTATATTTAGAGTATGACTCCCCACCGGGGACAGCTGAATGTCTGGGGACTAAGTTCTGCATACTTTGTCCCTGAGTTCTGGGATTATTCTGAGGGGCTTGTATGGGTGGTGCAGTGAAATTGTAACAGAAGGCAGGGAATGAAAAGGACTCTTTCCCCTAGCGACTGCTTGGAATCCTGTAAACTGTGCCTTTTGTGAGAGAAAAATGACGGATCTCAAGGGTTGTCACAGTGATTTACAGTCACCCACAGACTCTAACTACTATTTCCACTGGAAAATGCTGGACACTAGCCCCTGCTAGGGGGACATACAGTGCACGAATGACAGATACCGGAGATATTTCACCAGTGTAATGATGAAATGAAAATTCCATCTACCAAGTCTCATTTTCATCAATGGGATAGCAGGGAATCCTCTAATTTCTGGATGATTTATGGGTCACACCATGAAACTTCAGAATAGATTTAAATAAAGACCTTTGAATGAAAAGCAAGCTCATCTGTGAAGTTACTAATTTGTAAGATTCATCTGAATTTGGGGTCTGCAGAAAGTCTGTCCTTTAAAGCCAGAATGAAAGCCATCCAGCAGTCCCCTCTGACGATCTCAATCGTGTGACACCTAACACTAGGAGTTCAGCCAGGAAGAAGGGATAGTGGTTCACTTAACTAAACTGGTCACAATTAAAGCACTGACCACTTCACTATAGATTCATTTAATCCATCAATTTATAAATCATATTGAAAGCACACTGGCTTTGTTTGTAAGGATATGTTTTTAAATTTTAATATGCTACTTGAAAGCTGCTATTTCCTGTGCAGTCAGAAGAAAATATTTTCAGTGTGGTATAAATTAGCTTAAATCGAAGAGGCCTCCTTATTAACTAGAAAATCTTGTTATATATATGTATATATATATATATATACATATATATATTTGTATTTTCTGATTACAAAATAGTGTAGCTTGAATCAATAAAAAAAGGAAGGACCGACGAAAGCAAACATAAATATATTAAAAATACTAACAAAATTCTCACTGCTACTTGGGCTTTTCTTCCCCGCCCCTCCGCTTAATTTTGGTGCAGAGACTGGTTGTGGGAAAGGGTAGAAATTAAGAAAGAGAGGACAGGAGCTTCAGAGCCAAGGAAAGGATAAGACATTTCCCCCAAAAGAAGTATAAGTAATGATAGACCCAGGAAAAGATGCTGCCCCTTCCTGTAATTAGAGAAAGGCAAATGCAAACACCAGAGAGCCATGGTCACTTCTGGTTTCTGGTATTGTTACAGAGGAAAAGAGTGACAGGGCCCAGTGTGATGGGGGGAGGTACGGGGCAGGCTGGCGCCTGCCGCACTGCTTGTGGGAGTGGAAATTGGGGGCCAGAGCTCACTGGTGACGTGGTCGTCACGTGACCAAGAGCTGCCTAGAGCAGAAGTACTGATAGTCGCCTCCGTCTGGGTACCAGCCCCCTATCACACTGCAGGCGTGTGAGGGAAGAAGGAAAGTAGCCCCGGACCGTGCAGATCGGTATGAGCGTGGGCTCTGCTTGGAGGGAGATGGGATGGGAGAAGGCCAAGAGCGCCACGGATCCACGTTCGGGCCGATCGGGGCTGTGTCCCCTTCTCTCCTACTTTCTAAATACCGCCGCCCCCCCCATGCCCATTTTAGTAGAGAGAACTGGCGGACTTCGGGCGGCGGGTGAGGGGAGTGAATGGCTGGTACAGAGACTCCGAGGAAAGAAAGGTTCCACAATCAGGGCACTCGTGTCCCGAGTGCTGCTCCGTCCACCAAGCACTCCGTCCCCTCGGTCCCCCGTCTATCTGCAGGTCTGTAGATCTGTTGGCCAGTAGGTCGCCGGGAAAAGTCGCGGCGAGCGAAGGACCAAAGTGCCTTGGGACCGTGCAGGTCGGTGTGAAGGTGGGATGAGCCCTGGCCCCTGGGTTGGGGTGGCGGTGGGGATGGCGCAGAGGGGGTGCTGGGAACGGTGCGGGCCGGGTCCGAGTCGCCCCCTCCCGGACCCTTCTTTCTCCACACCCCCTCCCATTTCAGTGCAGGGAAAGGGGTGTGGCGGCCTTTGCTGGGGAAATGGCGGACGCCAAGGGGGGTGGGGCGGGGAAGCCCGCGTTAGGAAAGTCAGGAGTTGTGAGAAATATTTTAAACTCAAAGGCTGGAAATTCAGAAAAGCGGGTACTGGGACCTGTGTTCTCAGTGCTGATCCATCCACTACACTTTCAGTTCCCCAAAGGCGGCTGTCTTTCCATTTGTCCTTCTGCCAGACTGTCTGTCCGTCAATCACTGTGGAAGGCGCACTGACCACGGAAGACAAGAGAAGGAGCAGGAATTTACCTGACTTTGGTAGGACTGCCTCTGAGTCTTTGGGGGTGGGGGTGTGGTGGAGGAGGAGACTACCTGAGGGATAGCCTCTCCTGTCACCCTCCTGGCCATAACAGCCTAGTCCCACCTCCTGCCCTTCTCTGTGGGCCCTGGAAGAGAAATGGTGGGTCCTGAGGGTAGACAGAGGATGACAGAAAAGAACAAAGAAATAGTTGCCAAATAATCCACCTCTCTCAACCAGAACTCAAACTCCACTCTCTGCCTGGTGAGGCACAAATCCAGGCACAGCCCAAAGCCCTAATATTATTTTCACCCATAGATTCATCACAAGAGAGCCTCAGGAGCCTGGAATAGGCTGAAGACGTCTCCCCTCCACCATCATTCAGGTGGAGCCTTAAGAACACTCTTCATTCAGGTGGAGCCTTAAGAACACTCTTCATTCAGGTGGAGCAAGGCCCTCTCCTGTCCTGCCCCCAGGCTGGCACTGACCTGAGCATGGGCCGGGCTCGGGAGGTGGGTTGGATGGCGGCAGGACTGATGATTGGGGCAGGTGCCTGCTACTGCGTTTACAAACTAACCATAGGAAGAGATGACGGTGAGAAGTTGGAGGAGGAGGAAGAGGAATGGGATGATGAACAGGAGCTTGATGAGGAGGAGCCCGAGATTTGGTTTGATTTCACAACTATGGCTCGGCCCTGGAGTGAGGATGGGGATTGGACTGAACCTGGGGCCCCTGGTGGCACCGAGGACAGGCCTTCAGGTGGGGGCAAGGCAAACCGAACACATCCTGTAAAACAGCGCCCATTCCCTTATGAACGGAAAAATACTTGGAGTGCTCAAAGCTTTAAAAATTTCAGTTGTGTTCTTGGCCTCTCCAAGTGCCCTTTCATTCAGGGAAAAGTGTTGTTAGCTCAGCCCCGGGACACTGGTTTTTCATTTAGCCACGATATCAATAGTCATTTGGCCAGCCTCTCCATTGCTGGAAACACGATCCCTATTCCCGACCCTGCTGTTGAGGCTTTCTGTGCCCCGGATAACTTGAAAGCCAGTGTTGAAAATCAGGGCCAGCTTAAGATGTACATCAACGAAGTGTGTCGGGAGACTGTGTCACTTTGCTGCAACTCATTTCTGCAGCAGGCCGGATTAAATTTGTTAATAATCATGACAGTTATTAATAACATGCTTGCCAAGTCCGTTTCAGACTTGAAGTTTCCTTTGATACCAGAGGGAAGTGAATGTGCTGAGGGGCACGTTGTGAAACCCTTGATGGGTTTGTCTGAAAAGCCAGTCTTGGCGGGGGAGTTGCTGGGAGCCCAAATGTTGCTCTCCTTCCTGTCCCTCTTTATCAGGAACGCAAACAGACAGCTTCTCCCAGCAATCCCGGCCTCTTAAACGGCCCCCTCCAACAGGATGGGACTGATCCACCCCGAACCAAAACCCGATCAGTGAACACACACTTGTGTTCTCAATCAAAGACTCTGCAGTGGGTGCTATTGAAGATCCAGCCTTAGCCAATAGCCATATCTCTGGGTGAAAGTTACACTTGCTAAATCCAGGGCCACTCTCTTGTTGGCCAGGCGGGGGTTCCCACGGAGCTTTGAGTAACCTCTTGGTTTTGCAGTCTGCAGGCAGTGCGCGTTGTAAATTGCTCCCTTGCAGCCTTCTTCCTGTGGTAAAGGGATCATTTCAGCTGTGTGGTGAAAGAACACCATTTTCTAGCCCGACAAGGGATGCCTTGCCTGTGGTGGTCTCCCTGTCTAAGCTGGACCGTCTTGTGGAGACCAGACCCACATGGGAGCTTGTGCCGAAAATGCATCGGTTGCTGCGTAGGTTGAATTCTTTTTCATTTACTCTCTTTTCTTCACGAGCCTATGGATGGTAAACCTATTCAGCAAAAAATGTACACTCCCCTTCTATGAGCTATACTGACTCAGCCTCGTCCACCAAGTCTGCATTTTTATGTATCACCAATAAAGCTGTGCGCTTTAACTGGCAAAAACGAGACATGGTACTTGTCTTTGAGTTTATAGTCTGCGTGAAGAGGAAGCCCAAAATACATGATCAGTGCTAACTAACTGGGGCATTTGCCCCTGAAAAATGTCCGCCTAGCAGTGCCCACAGGAGGCAGGGGAAGAGATGGGCTGCAGGGTTCAGGATAAGCTTCCAGAAGGGGCTGGGGGCGGGGATGGGGCAGGGGAATGGGGTGGAGGGTGGAATTAAGAAGGACTGTTGGGAGGACTATAGGAGACAGCACCTGTGAAGCAGGCAGCACAGTGCCTGATGCAGAGGAATCCTTCCCTCGATGAAGGTGTCTTTCCTCGCCTGCTGGCCTAGAGAGGAAGGTCAGTATCCTTGAGGTTTTGTCTACACATCCTTGGGGGCCACAGGGCAACCCATCCCTGCCCAATTTAGTGCACAGCTATAGCAGTAACAGTTGCTACTTGCCGAGTGAGTGCCTGCTTTGTGTTGTTCTCTCTCCTGAGGAGCAGCTGTGAAATCTACTTCCAGGCTCCCTCCCTTCCTTGGGATGCCAAGCTCAAATTCCTGGCTGAGTGAAAAGGCTTGGCCCTTGCTTCCTCTGGGGAGCCTCCTTGCTGCCCTATCCCTGGTACTTCTGTGGGATCCAGGAAGGGGACAGTGGAGGCCTCTGTGAATCCCCGAAGGGGTGGGAGGGCAGATGCTGAGGGGCGTGGCATGGCCATGGCTGGTCCATCCATCCGGAGACATGTTCATGCCCTCCATCCAAGCCCCTGGCACCCCTTGGAGGAAAGGAAGAACGCAGCCCTGCACACTGAACCACTCCATGAATCTGGGCAACTCATTCCACCACCCCCTCCCAGCAAGCCTCAGCCCCTGCATCACCAAAGCCAGGTTCCCTGCGTGTTTTTGATGTGTTGTGAAATGGTTCTCTTCCTCAAAGCCCTGGCTAACAGAGGGGACAAGAAGCTGCCTTTGGGCAGTGCTGCTTCTGAGCCCGGTGCCCTCTCCTGGTCTCCCTGGGATGTGACTCTGGGCCACTGCTCCCTGGGCATCAGCTGGGTACAAGTGCTCTGCCTTCTGACTGCCCTCCTCCGTATAGAGCATAGTTTTATTTCAAATTTTTAGATTTTTTTCAATTTTTTTCCTCCCTTCTCCTGGAGTTTGGGGGGCAGGTGGGTTGCCACTCTCCTGCTTGTACTCATCCACCCCAGAGTTTGGGCCATGGCTAGTAGTCATGGGTGCCTGCCAGGGACTCTGCCCCTTCCCAGACCCTGGTGCCTTGATTGGCCAGCATGTGACTGTGGTTGCTGCGACATCACACCCCCAGCAATGTTCACCCCGCTGGGGCTTTGTTTGCTGGCTCTGGGGCCCTGTCTTGTTTTCAAAGAGCTGCTAACGTGGTCCCCCCCTTTCTCCCAAGCCAGCCTCAGGTGGGCCGGGCAGTCTGTTTCCCACGCAGGATTGCCCTGCGGGCAGCCCCGCATCCACTTGTCCCAGTGGAGCCTGCTGGCCGATGGTGTCTTCAGCGACACCTTATTGCTCAGCCTCTGTAATCTCAGCCCAAAGGCGGAGCATTTCTCCTTCCTCCTGGCTCGGGGTCCCAAATTAACACGTGCTTCCCTCCTGCTCTGCACTCTGCCGAGTCCCCGTTTTGAGTCCTGCCACAGGCAGTAGGTCCACCGTCTCTGAGGCAGGCATTTGGCGCTTTCAGGCCACAGCTGACTCCTATCGCGGGGGGGGCTCGGAGACCTTCTGCCCATCTCCTGAGCAATTCTGTCACAGGGCAGCCTGCCAGCATTGACGTGTCTCCACGGTGTGGTCTTGGCCCAAGTCAAGAACCCCTTCTCCATTTGCTGGCACTGCCCTCCCGAAAACACTCCCTGCGTGTGGAAGCACAGGGCTCTGGTCTGCCCTTCATCCCTTTGTTGGTTGCTGTGCCAGGGCAGGAGCCCAGCTCCCCGTTCTGCCTACTACAGGGGCGTGGAGGGGGACTTCAGCGGGGGGCGTGGAGGGGGAGCACGGGGGGGCGGGGCGCATGCCTGCCAGTCAGGGCCTGATTAAGACATTCAGAGGCTTTCAGCACTGGAAAGACTAAGGTGCCTCCTCCCATGCTTAATTCAAAAATGAAACAGCAGGGGAACACCAAGCACAAACTAGCCCACCTCTCTTCTGCAACCAAATGAGTTTCTTGCCAGGTTTCCCCATGGCAAACATTAGACAAGGTCATCAAAGCTTGAGCTTGTCACACTCCGTGGGGAGGTGCCTGCCTTGATGGGGCCGCCCTAGCCAAAGCTGTCTCTTCGGTAAATCTGGAACTGCCTCCACAGACTGCCCTCCAGCTCCACAAAGCGCCCTGGATTCCCTTCTTCTTCATCTCATTATCTTGTCTACACTTTGTGCCTGTAGGTACTGATTTCTGCTCTAACTCCCAGGGCCCTCCCAGCCTGCTGCCTCTCCTGGGAATTTTGTTATTTGACCCCCCACTGCACCCCTCTCTGCCATAAGTGCAGGCAAGGTTGCAGACATCCAGCTTCCCAGCTGGTACACCCAGTCTCACACACTGCATCCCCACGGGGGCCCTTAGTGCCACTCTCAGACCAGTTTCAACCACAGTCCCCTCACTTTGAAATGTCACCAGGGACAGGCACAGCCCTCACCAAGTCAGTCTCTACGCTGGGCCACCACAGCACCTTTTGGCTAAGAGTTTGACAGCTGTGTGGAGCACTGGCCCCCACCTCCTCCTACAGGCCACCGGTTGGTCTAAGATGCAATGGGCACTGCAGCACAGTCCCGTGGGGCATCAGCCAGTCCCCTGAAGGCTCATTTTCCCTTATTGCCTCTCTTTTGCGTGTGGCTTAGGACGGCCTTCCCCACTTCCCAATTACAAAAGGAGTCTCCTACATGGTTTCCTAATTCTTTCATACCTTTCCACTTAAAGGGTTGTCTCAGGGATATACTTGGAATTTTCTGACTCTTTTTCCAAATGGATAACCTGTTAACCCAGCACCACTTATCACTCCATTCTCACGGTATAATTGGTGCATTCTGGGACCTTCATGCACCCAGCTGAGCATCCCCTCTGTGGCTTCCTGCTGTGGAATTCCTCTTGGGGCACACCCCTTTCTCCCAGGAACCCCTCACTGACTCTGGGACCCTCTGCTCACTGGGTGGCCTGTGGCAGGTGGGGTGCGTGTGTTGGCAGGGAGGGTGTGTTGGTGCCTGTGGGCAGGCGTCTGCCCCAGGTACCCTCTCAGGACACGCTCTGGCCCACAGGAAACTTAGGAACCCCCCGCCCTGCCTGCTTTAGCACCAAGGGAAATGGGACTGTTTTCTTCCCTCTCCAAAATTGCCTCATTTTTGTGAGAGAAAGCAAGTTGGAGCGCACTGTGTTGTATATATTATTATAAACATTTTATATAATATATTCTGTCATGTATGATTTTAAATTTTCTATTTTATTATAAATTATCTTTTTTTAAATCATCATATAAAATTGTGTAGTGATACACAGTTAAAGGCATAACACTTTTTGCCTCCTTGTGGATATATTGGGTTTGTATGGGAAAAAGTCAGTAAAAGACTCATTTTTATTTTTCTGTCTTTTGTGCCTTTTGAATTTTGTACTTATATATATTTTTTTTCCATCAAAAGTAAGTATTATGGGATATGATTTTTGCTTGTTTGTGTAAAAGCTCTTGATGTAACATTGTTTCTACAGTCAGGCTCCTTTGGAGAACTCTCTTATTATATTTATTATTTTGCCTCTTTTTTCTTTCTGACTTTTTAACTACACAAACATAGTCTACAAATTATGACAGTTTTATCTGTTCTTATTCAATATTTTATAGCTCGTTTCTTTTTCTTATCTCATTGCACTGTCAAGGACCTCCAGAGCAACAGTATTGATGATACAGTGCATGCTTGTCATGTTTCTGATTTTAATGGCTGATGTTTCAGCAGTAAGGTTGATATTTGCTGTAGGTTTTTGAATAATATAATATGTCATCTATCTATATAATAGAATTTATAAAGCAGTAAAAATAGGTGAACTAGATCTCTACAGATCAGTCTAGACAATTCTCAGAAACCTAATGTTGAGTGAAATAAGCAATTTGTAGAAAGATACAATATAATGCCATTTATATAATTTTAAGATTATAAAACAATACTATATATTATTTTGGATACAGAATTAAAAATGGGTACTGAAAGTTGCACATCAGTTTTACCATATCACTTGCTTCTGGGAAGAGATTGAGGAAAATGTGACCCTAACAATTTTGTAGTTTAATTTTGTCTATTAATAAAGTAATTATAAACAAATACAACAAAGTGTTAATGTTTGTTGTTAATTATGAATGATTTATATGTAGATCCTCATTATTTTTCTCTGTATTTTTCTTTTTTTAATTAAAAAGAAACCTGCATTCTGTGTCTAATACAATGAATTAAAAAACCCTCATCTAGACATATCACCAAGAAATTTTAGAATAATAAGGATTAAAAGGAGACCCTAAAATTTCTCGATGGTAGGAATAAAGTCATCTACAAAGCAGACTGGCATCAGACATGTTAGTCATAATACTGAATATGATATGACAATGTATAAATGCCTTCAGATTCTTAGAAAATATGCTTTTCTCTAGTATTCTATTTCTAAATAGACATACCCACATATCAAATAGGTATGTGATGACCATACAGATGTTTTCAGGACTGAAAGTATGCAAATTTTGCCTCTTGTGGACCTTCTCTTAGGAAATTATTTGAACATGGACTCCAAGAAAAGAAGGTAGTAATCAAGTCAAAGGTAAATATGGAATCAAGGAAATGGTGATCACAACTTGGGAAAACAATAAAGGTTAATTTTAAGAGGACAGCTAAACAGCAGGCCCTGGTTTATCAGACCAAAGTGGAGCAAGAAGACAGAAGATTTGGGGTAGTAGGTGAACAAAAGGGGACTTGTTAAAATCGATTGAGAGGTTAGAAGAACTAGAGGTTTGATACAGGCAAATAAGGGAAGAAAAACAATTAGAAGGACCTCTAAGAAAATATTACTGTAATATCCCCCAATGGACCATGCCTCCTTGTTACCATACCATTGTATAATCCCCTCCCACACTGAATCTGGGCCTGGCATGTGATTTGCTTTGGCCAGTTTGAACATTAGAAAACATGACCCATGAAGAGGCTTGAACAGTGCATTTTCAGTGGGCATTACACTCTTCCTGCTCTGAAACCACCATGTGCCAAGCAGACTAGCCTGCTAGAGGATGAGGTCATGTAGAACAGCATGAACTGTTCTGAGGACCCCTAGGAAGAGGTGCCAGATAAAATACAGGACTCCCAGTTAAATTTGAATTTCAGATGAATATAAAACATTTTTCAGTATAAGTATGTCCCAAATATTGCATGGGGCATACTTATACAAAAACAATTATTAATTATTTAACTGGAATTCAAATTTAACTGGGCATCCTGTATTTTTATTTGCTACTTCTGAGGAAAATCAGCCCCCAACTGATTTGCCAGCTGACTCCAGTCACATAAATGACCTCAGGCAAGACTAGCAGAAGAACCAACCAGTGCAAATTCCTGATACGCAAAATAATGAGCAAATAAAATGGCTGTTTTAAGCTACTGAGTTTTGGAGTGCTTTGTTAGGCAGCAATCAACAACAGACTTAAATAAAAACCAAAGTGCAGAGTGTGTACTTGCTTCAAATATGCAGCAAATTAAGATAAAGAGTGAGTTCAGCATTTGAAGGAGTATAAGGAAAAAGAATGTATTTAGTCTTGAATCTAACAACAGTATCTTTTAAGTGACTCAAGTCAAGAGCCTTGACCTCAGATTCCAGAACATTTCTAAGTGACTATAGTGAACCAGATTGAAGCAAAAGCTAATCCTAGGTGCCTGTGGGATCTGGCCATGTCACCTAGGATGGTGCAGGCTTGAATGAGCTCCTAAGTTACTAAGTAAATATTCTCAGGATAAGTTGCATCCATACCCTGATAAAATTGATTTATAACTTACACCTAGTTCTACCATACCAGACGACAGTGCATGAGTGGACCATGGCTACATGGCTCCCAGAACAGTGTGAAGTGACCAAATAGATATAAAGCCAACCCTTCTGCAACCCAAGAAAGACCTGCATTGAACATGTGAAGGCACCTGAGGGAGTCAGGTGGTATCATCATCAAAAGGGTGTCTTCATGGGGTCTTGAAAGCAAGGGGAACTTGCCCTTCTAATGGAGAAAATGTTCCTAGTTTTTTTGCTTTACATAGCCATATGTCTATTTCTCAATATCTATCTATCTATCTATCTATCTATCTATCTATCTATCTATCTATCTCTATCGTGAGTTCCAGTTAACTTTTACATTATGTTCTATAACAACCAAGTCTTCCATTAAAGCTTTCTGCCTGGGGCTTCCCTGGCGGCGCAGTGGTTGGGGGCCCGCCTGCCGATGCGGGGGGCGCGGGTTCGTGCCCCGGTCCGGGGGGATCCCGCGTGCCGCGGAGTGGCTGGCCCCGTGAGCCGTGGCCGCTGGGCCTGCGCGTCCCGAGCCTGTGCTCCGCGGCGGGAGGGGCCACAGCGGTGAGAGGTCCGCGTAACGCAAAAAAAAAAAAAAGTTATTACAAGATAATGGCTATAATTCCCTGTGCTATACAATATATCCTTGTTGCTTATCTATTTTATACATAATTTGTATCTCTTAATCCCATACCCCTAACTTGCCCCTCCCCGCTTCTCTCTCCCCTCTGGTAACCACTAGTTTGTTTTCTGTATCTGTGAGTCTGCTTCTGTTTTGCTATACTGGATTATTTTTTAGATTCCACATATAAGTGATATCATACAGTATTTGTCTTTCTCTGTCTGACATTTCACTGAGCATAATATTCTCTAAGTCTATCCACATTGCTGCAAATGGCAGAATTTCATTCTTTTTTAATGGGTAATATTCATATATATATCTCACATCTTCTTTATCCATTTGTCTGTTGAAGAACACTTGGGTTGCTTCTTTGTCTTGGCTATTGTAAATAGTGCTGCTATGAACATTGGGGTGCATGTATCTTTTCGAATTAGTTTTTTCATTTTTCCCAGGTATATACCTAGGAGTGGAATTGCTGGATCATATGGTAGTTCTATTTTTAATTTTTTTAGGAACCTCCATACTGTTTCCCATAGTGGCTGTACCAATTTACATTCCTACCAACAGTGTACAAGGGTTTCCTTTTCTTCACATCCTCTCCAACATCTGTTATTTGTAGACTTTTTGACGATAGCCATTCTGACAGGTGTGAGGTGATAACTCGTTTTGATTTGCATTCCTCTAATAACTAGCCATGTTGAGCATCTTTTTATGTGCCTGTTAGCCATCTGTATGTCTTCTTTGGAAAAATGTCTATTCAGGTCTTCTGCCCAGTTTTTGATTGCGTTGTTTGGTTTTTTGATATTGAGTTGTATAAGCTGTTTATATACTTTGGATATTAACACCTTGTCTGTTATCATTTGCAAATATTTTCTCCCATTCCATAACTGTCTTTTCATTTTGTCAATGGTTTCCTTTGCTGTGCGAAAACTTTTAAGTTTAGTGAGGTCCCATTTGTTTATTTTTGTTTTATTTCTTTTGCCTTAAAAAAACAGATCCAAAAATATATTGCTGTGATTTATGTCAAAGAATGTTCTGCCTATGTTTTCTTCTAGGAGTTTTAAGGTTTCAGGTCTTACATTTAGGTCTTTAATCCATTTTGAATTTGTTTTTGTATGTGGTATGAGGGAATGTTCTAATCTCATTGTTTTACATGTAGCTGTCCAATATTCCCAGCACCACTTATTGAAGAGGTTGTCTTTTCTCCATTGTATATTCTTGCCTCCTTTGTCATAGATTAATTGACCATAGGTGTGTGGGTTTATTTCTGGGCTCTTTATTCTCTTCCATTACTCTATGTGTCTGTTTTGTGCCAGTATCATGCTGTTTTGATACTGTGGCTTTGTTGAATAGTCTGAAGTATGGAAGGGTGCTACCTCCAGTTTTGTTCTTTTTTTCTCAAGCTTGCTTTGGCAATGCAGGGTCTTTTGCGGTTCCATATGAATTTTAGTGTTATTTGTTCTAGTTCTGTGAAAAATGTCCTAGGTATTTTGATAGGGATTGCATTAAATCTGTAGATTGCTTTAGGTAGTGTGGCCATTTTAACAATATTAATTCTTCCAATCTAAGAACATATAATATTTTTCCATTTCTTTGTATCATCTTCAATTTCTTTCCTTAATGTTTCGTGAACAGTATCTAGATGATTATGACTATATAAATGCTGTTCATTTCTGAGCTGAAGTAGTCTCCTAACATGTGAATCTATTTTGTATAGTTTTAGAAAATGATTCACATATCACCTGTGGGGAGGAAATTTTAAGTAGGCATGAGACAATAAAATACAGCTGACAGAATGTGGGATGTAGAAGAAAATTATAAAAGACAGAAGAAAAGACAGCAGAGCTGATATCCTCATTTTATAAAGTGAGAAGTGAACAAGTCCTGCTGGAAGTTTATGAAACAAAATAAAGGTTTATGTATATAATTTAAAGTTAAATTTAGCTACTTTATTTAATTGATTTTATGGCCTACTTCCTCCATAAGAAAGCAAGCTTAATAAAGGCTATGTCTGTCTTGTTCACTACCGAATTCTAAATGCTTTGAATAGTGCTTGGCACACAGTGGTGTTCAATAAATAATTGTTGACTGTATGACTAAACTAAAATAATAATAACACTACAAACATCAGGAATAAGAGAAAGGAAGGAAGGGCTATAAGATTAATGAGCTAAGTGTCCTATTTACATATCAGAAGTTCACTAGAGTACAAGTATATTTTTGGCATTTTGAAGATGACCACAAGAACAGTTCTCAGTCTTGGCACTATCAACGGTTTGGGCTGGGGGCTGCCTTGTGCACTGGAGGATCCCTGGCATCTACCCACAAGATGCCAGTAGCACACCTGTCCTCTGTTGTGACAACAAAAATGTCTCCAGACACTGACAAATGTACCCTGGAAGCAAAATCACCCCTGGCTGAGAAACACTGCATCAGAAGAAGCTAACATCAGATAAGTGAAGAAAAGTTGCCTCTGGACTCTAGAGAGTGGTCCTGAGTCTAGGGAACAGCAGGAGGGGAAATGACTCATTTTCACCATAAACTCTGTACTAATTGCTTTGCTATTATGTATGTATTGTTCTGATAATATTAACATTTGTAAAAAAATATTAAATAAGTGGAATAAAAGGGATTTTGAGATAGGCTAGCAATATGGGATGAGAGAGAAGGAAGGAGTCAGTAATGACTAGGTTTCTGGCAGGTACAACTGGGTGGATGGTGATTGTGCTCACCAAGACAGGGAAGACAGGAAGGGAAACAGTTTTGGTGTGGGACTGGGGAATGATGACTCCAATTTCAAATTTGTTGAAGTTGAAATATCTGTGGGATATGAAAACTGTAGGCATCAAATAAATTAATCTTGGACTCTGGATATATAGCCTTGTGAGTCATTAACATACAGGTGATAACTGAAGCCATGGCAATGGATGAGATTCCTGGAAAGAGAAGAGACTTGAGAACAGGACTTCAAGATACAGAGCGTGTAACGTTCTTGTCTTTTTCAAGTACCTGCATCTTTAAAATTAATTAGGGCCATATTGTAAATATTGTTTAACATACTTTTAAAACAAATTTCTCTTTGCAAACATAATGCACATTTATTGAAGATATTTCTCAAAAATATCTAGATAAGCACAAATTCCTGTCCAGAGCCAAAATTGCAGCTTGAATGCTAGACAATCAAATTGAGTAGACACCGAGCACTAATTATGTGCAGGGCAGATGGAGATTCAATAGTAAACAAAACAGGTACCATTCTTGTGTTCATAGAATTTATCATCTAGTCGGGAATACAGGCAAAGAAAATGGAAAATACAATGGAGTGTGATGAATGCTAAGAAAATTAATCATGAAAAGCCACTTCAACTAAAGATGCAATAAGATGTGATTTAAGCATCTTTTGTGTCACCCAATTTTCTCTTAATTGGCACAAGCTCAGTTACCGGACAAGAGGAAATTTTGTTGTGTGTTACTTTTCCCCCTGTGTCATGTAGTAAGAACGCTCAGGAAGGCTGGCAGAGAACATGGAGTTATTTGTCTTTCTGGGCCTGACTAGAGCCCAGAGCTCTGTCCAAACTAAGTCTTGCAGTATGCTGGGCTCTAACTCCTTCACAGAGAACATCTCCATGAATTTTAAATTAGTTTTATGCTTTACAGTCTGTTCAGTTAATTTTCCAGAAACTCTCTAGCTGTGATTCTACTTTCTCAAGGAAGCCACAGGACAACAATGAATTCCAGGAAAGAAAAAGACTGTTCCTTCCTTCCTTCCTTCCTTCCTTCCTTCCTTTCTTCTTTATTCCTTTCTTTCTTTCTTATTATGGTAAGAACACTTAACATGAGATCTACCCTCTTAACAAATTTGTGTATTTCTTAACGATAAGAAGCATGCACAACTTGACAGCTGGAGCCACCATGGAGCAGAAGATCCATAATAAGAAGGCAAGAGAGATTGGGCCAAATAAGGGGTCAAAAAGGTCATATTTGCAGGAAATAATCTGTCCCCAACAAGCATTAGAGATGAGTCTGGCTTCGAGCAGCAGGAGAGAAGAGAGACTGCACTTTTAGCAGCCCCACAGCTACCTCTCTCTAATGACTTGAGACATAAAAAATTCTTGGTATCAGACAATCCTGGCCCTTATCCTAGATGAACATTCTGCAAAAAACTGGTTCAATAAAACCTGATATCCCTCAAAGATGGGGAATCAAAATGGAACTGACACAAGAGGTAAACAGAGGTAATGCAGGGGAAAAAAGAAGAAAAGGGACCTGAAAAATGCATGGCAGATAAAGAAAACTCATCTGAAAAATAATAGGTGAAAATTGTCACCAGGTATTTCACCATGAATTAGAAAGTTGTAATGAAGCAATTAAGCAAGAGCTCAAGAAAAGGATGGTAAGACAAGAATGAGCTGAAATGTGAGCTGTCAGTCCTCAGGGAAAATGTAGAAGAAATTTAACAGTCACAGAGATGAAGGCAAAAGTGACAGGAAAGGAAGAAACCTTAGCAAAAGTCTAGCAATTAGTGTCAAATCTATGCAAGTTTAAGACAAAGACCAAAACAAATGTGGTGATTTTGGTTACAGAACAAATGTAATGGTGATAAACCCAGATGGAGTAGAAAGGATATAATTAGCAACAATTGGGAGAGAAAGAAAGAAAAAGAAAGTGAGAGGTAATGTAAATATGTTGGTTTTCTTATCCTTAGTACCTGGGGGTCAAAAGCTGACATCTAAAGCAGACAAATCTGGCAATAGGGGTTCAAGTATATTGAGTAGTAAAAAGACAAGCACTAAGAAATATAATTTAATCAACTAAAATTGGGTAGATGAAAAAAGGAAAGAGAAGGGAAGAAAAAGAAATATGTATAATATGTAAATATGTATAACCATTGAATCATTATTTCTAATATCAAGAAAAATGGTGAAAAACCCTAAATATCTACACATAAGGGACTGACTAAATAATTATGGCATATTTATACAATAAAATACTATTCAACTATAAACTAATAAGAAATTTTTTATGTAGTGATATCAAAGGATTGACAAGATTATTATATGTCTGTGAATATATATATATATATACAAACATATATTACATATTTTGCCATATATTCCCCCCCTCTCTCAATATATATATATATATATGAGAAAGAAATTGATAATATTGCCTGTGGTGGGGGAAAACTGCGTAGTGGCAACACAGAGGTGAGAGAAAGATTTACAATGTATACCCTTTGTTATCTTTTGAATTTTGAACCATTAGGCTCCTACTTATTTTTTAAATAAATTAAATTTAAATTTAAGATGAAATATAAAGAATTGGTTGACCTGTCTTTACCCAGCCTTGTGGATATCATGTTATGTGACATGCCTGATATATACTTTGTAGAGCTTCCTGACTCCACATACATCTCTCTCTGTTCTAGCCCCCTGAGGAGTGAGGCAAACATACAGGGCAGTGCCCTGGTTGCCCACCTGCCCAACTGTGTCCCTGCCCATTCTTAATCCTGATCTGGCACAGTCTCATTAGCATGTAACAGGAATGACATTATAAAAAATGTTTAACCAAACTATATCTAACTCCCCCTGTAAATAATGTTGTTGTATAGCCCATTCATCATTAAGATTAAATAATTAGGATTATAACCTCACACAAAGAGAAACTACTGCTTATGCTTGGATCAAGAAACTTAGGGTTCTCAAAGCGAATTTTTAAAACACATAACCATAGATTTAGAGTTTTCCTAAATCCCCAAAACTCTCATTACGTACAAAAATCAGGCTTGGAAGACTCTGACCATAGATGTCTACCACAAGCTATAGGTAGTGAGAACTTGGAACCTAAAGGAAGTGTCCATCAGAGAAGAACTTTGTGGAATGAGAGAGAGGAGAAGGGAAAACAGCCAACCACATGTGTCCTGGCTCAAATCAATTCCTAGATTGAAACCCTACAGGGGGGTGGGTGTTGGTAATGACCAGATGAGTTATTGGAAAATATCAGAGCACTGGGATTAGTTTCTCATTTCCCCAGGCATAAGCTTGGAAAAGTGTGGGGTCTGACATGGGGCAGCACAAGTGGCAGAGTAGAAAAGGCTGAGAGACACAGCTGGTGGGAACATCCCCCATCACTCCCCTTACCTCCACAGGCCCTCCCTAGTTGAGAAAGTCACCAAATCCACCTACTACTTAAAGGCCTGGATAATGAAAAATACAGAATTCTGGATATATAGTTATGCATTGACAATTGCTCTTTGTGAGATGCAAATATTTATTCTGAGGGGGGTTGTGTGACATGGTTATTTGGAGTGCTTATTTGTGGAAATAACTTGAGCCATCAAACTACCTTTCCTTCCTTCAAAATCATCCCATATCCAGATATCCAAGAACAAAGAACAATAGAATACTGATGGCTAGACTTAATGGAGACCTTGACAGGGTTAAAGAAACATGATTGGATAAACCAGAAGAACCTGTTTGAACTACTCCTCCACTGCCAGGGGAGAGGGAAGAAGAAAATATTAAAGTAAAATGAAATAAATGAAAGGTCTACAGGGAGAGTTCTAAGAAAAGAGCATTTGTGGAACAATAGGGCTTAATGCCTTGTCTTTTCCCCTTCCCTCCTCTTTATGAGTAATGATGCTGAGACACTTGACCATCCCCCCTTTTCACTGTTGTTCCAAAGCAGCAGAAAGCACAGATATGTCCAGTGTGCTGGCAGGTGGGATAAGGACAGCAGAGTTGAAGTAGCATAGCATTGTAGGAGAGGTAAAGACCATGACCCTTCACAAAGCAACAAAAATAGACCCCAAAAGAAATGTGAAAGATCATTACGAAGAAAACTTCACTAAGTGACAAAAAGCATCAAAATAAATGTGCCTAGATGGGAAAATTGTAAAGTTGCCAATTAATCCATCAACTTAGCACATTTCAATCAAAACATTAAAAACACATTCTGCAAAAAATGACATTAGTGTAATTAATTACACATTCAGAGAAAATTAAGGTACGAGGTGTACCTCAAACCAAATGTACACATGCACACAAACACACACCACTAACAGGTTAACAAAGGAACTTACTTTGAAAAGGAAACCATTTGTATTAGAAGGAAATATAGCCAAATGTTCTCTAATAACCTTGGGCTGTCCAAGACTATCCAAAGTAAAATAGAAATATAGAAGTTTAACAGGAAAATATTGAAAGGCACAGAAAATGTAAATTCCTGATTGACCAAATATATCACACAAAAGAAAAATAAAGGGAAGTGTTGAGAGAAACCATGGTGAGTTCAACATGTAACAATAGCCATATTTCCAGTGTGGGTAAAGACTACCATGTAAATTGTTGAGCAAGTCTATATATTGAAAAAAACCTTGCTTTCTCTCACAAAAATGAGGCAATTTTGGAGAGGGAAGAAAACAGTCCCATTTCCCTTGGTGCTAAAGCAGGCAGGGCGGGGGGTTCCTAAGTTTCCTGTGGGCCAGAGCACGTCCTGAGAGGGTACCTGGGGCAGACGCCTGCCCACAGGCACCAACACACCCTCCCTGCCAACACACGCACCCCACCTGCCACAGGCCACCCAGTGAGCAGAGGGTCCCAGAGTCAGTGAGGGGTTCCTGGGAGAAAGGGGTGTGCCCCAAGAGGAATTCCACAGCAGGAAGCCACAGAGGGGATGCTCAGCTGGGTGCATGAAGGTCCCAGAATGCACCAATTATACCGTGAGAATGGAGTGATAAGTGGTGCTGGGTTAACAGGTTATCCATTTGGAAAAAGAGTCAGAAAATTCCAAGTATATCCCTGAGACAACCCTTTAAGTGGAAAGGTATGAAAGAATTAGGAAACCATGTAGGAGACTCCTTTTGTAATTGGGAAGTGGGGAAGGCCGTCCTAAGCCACACGCAAAAGAGAGGCAATAAGGGAAAATGAGCCTTCAGGGGACTGGCTGATGCCCCACGGGACTGTGCTGCAGTGCCCATTGCATCTTAGACCAACCGGTGGCCTGTAGGAGGAGGTGGGGGCCAGTGCTCCACACAGCTGTCAAACTCTTAGCCAAAAGGTGCTGTGGTGGCCCAGCGTAGAGACTGACTTGGTGAGGGCTGTGCCTGTCCCTGGTGACATTTCAAAGTGAGGGGACTGTGGTTGAAACTGGTCTGAGAGTGGCACTAAGGGCCCCCGTGGGGATGCAGTGTGTGAGACTGGGTGTACCAGCTGGGAAGCTGGATGTCTGCAACCTTGCCTGCACTTATGGCAGAGAGGGGTGCAGTGGGGGGTCAAATAACAAAATTCCCAGGAGAGGCAGCAGGCTGGGAGGGCCCTGGGAGTTAGAGCAGAAATCAGTACCTACAGGCACAAAGTGTAGACAAGATAATGAGATGAAGAAGAAGGGAATCCAGGGCGCTTTGTGGAGCTGGAGGGCAGTCTGTGGAGGCAGTTCCAGATTTACCGAAGAGACAGCTTTGGCTAGGGCGGCCCCATCAAGGCAGGCACCTCCCCACGGAGTGTGACAAGCTCAAGCTTTGATGACCTTGTCTAATGTTTGCCATGGGGAAACCTGGCAAGAAACTCATTTGGTTGCAGAAGAGAGGTGGGCTAGTTTGTGCTTGGTGTTCCCCTGCTGTTTCATTTTTGAATTAAGCATGGGAGGAGGCACCTTAGTCTTTCCAGTGCTGAAAGCCTCTGAATGTCTTAATCAGGCCCTGACTGGCAGGCATGCGCCCCGCCCCCCCGTGCTCCCCCTCCACGCCCCCCGCTGAAGTCCCCCTCCACGCCCCTGTAGTAGGCAGAACGGGGAGCTGGGCTCCTGCCCTGGCACAGCAACCAACAAAGGGATGAAGGGCAGACCAGAGCCCTGTGCTTCCACACGCAGGGAGTGTTTTCGGGAGGGCAGTGCCAGCAAATGGAGAAGGGGTTCTTGACTTGGGCCAAGACCACACCGTGGAGACACGTCAATGCTGGCAGGCTGCCCTGTGACAGAATTGCTCAGGAGATGGGCAGAAGGTCTCCGAGCCCCCCCCGCGATAGGAGTCAGCTGTGGCCTGAAAGCGCCAAATGCCTGCCTCAGAGACGGTGGACCTACTGCCTGTGGCAGGACTCAAAACGGGGACTCGGCAGAGTGCAGAGCAGGAGGGAAGCACGTGTTAATTTGGGACCCCGAGCCAGGAGGAAGGAGAAATGCTCCGCCTTTGGGCTGAGATTACAGAGGCTGAGCAATAAGGTGTCGCTGAAGACACCATCGGCCAGCAGGCTCCACTGGGACAAGTGGATGCGGGGCTGCCCGCAGGGCAATCCTGCGTGGGAAACAGACTGCCCGGCCCACCTGAGGCTGGCTTGGGAGAAAGGGGGGGACCACGTTAGCAGCTCTTTGAAAACAAGACAGGGCCCCAGAGCCAGCAAACAAAGCCCCAGCGGGGTGAACATTGCTGGGGGTGTGATGTCGCAGCAACCACAGTCACATGCTGGCCAATCAAGGCACCAGGGTCTGGGAAGGGGCAGAGTCCCTGGCAGGCACCCATGACTACTAGCCATGGCCCAAACTCTGGGGTGGATGAGTACAAGCAGGAGAGTGGCAACCCACCTGCCCCCCAAACTCCAGGAGAAGGGAGGAAAAAAATTGAAAAAAATCTAAAAATTTGAAATAAAACTATGCTCTATACGGAGGAGGGCAGTCAGAAGGCAGAGCACTTGTACCCAGCTGATGCCCAGGGAGCAGTGGCCCAGAGTCACATCCCAGGGAGACCAGGAGAGGGCACCGGGCTCAGAAGCAGCACTGCCCAAAGGCAGCTTCTTGTCCCCTCTGTTAGCCAGGGCTTTGAGGAAGAGAACCATTTCACAACACATCAAAAACACGCAGGGAACCTGGCTTTGGTGATGCAGGGGCTGAGGCTTGCTGGGAGGGGGTGGTGGAATGAGTTGCCCAGATTCATGGAGTGGTTCAGTGTGCAGGGCTGCGTTCTTCCTTTCCTCCAAGGGGTGCCAGGGGCTTGGATGGAGGGCATGAACATGTCTCCGGATGGATGGACCAGCCATGGCCATGCCACGCCCCTCAGCATCTGCCCTCCCACCCCTTCGGGGATTCACAGAGGCCTCCACTGTCCCCTTCCTGGATCCCACAGAAGTACCAGGGATAGGGCAGCAAGGAGGCTCCCCAGAGGAAGCAAGGGCCAAGCCTTTTCACTCAGCCAGGAATTTGAGCTTGGCATCCCAAGGAAGGGAGGGAGCCTGGAAGTAGATTTCACAGCTGCTCCTCAGGAGAGAGAACAACACAAAGCAGGCACTCACTCGGCAAGTAGCAACTGTTACTGCTATAGCTGTGCACTAAATTGGGCAGGGATGGGTTGCCCTGTGGCCCCCAAGGATGTGTAGACAAAACCTCAAGGATACTGACCTTCCTCTCTAGGCCAGCAGGCGAGGAAAGACACCTTCATCGAGGGAAGGATTCCTCTGCATCAGGCACTGTGCTGCCTGCTTCACAGGTGCTGTCTCCTATAGTCCTCCCAACAGTCCTTCTTAATTCCACCCTCCACCCCATTCCCCTGCCCCATCCCCGCCCCCAGCCCCTTCTGGAAGCTTATCCTGAACCCTGCAGCCCATCTCTTCCCCTGCCTCCTGTGGGCACTGCTAGGCGGACATTTTTCAGGGGCAAATGCCCCAGTTAGTTAGCACTGATCATGTATTTTGGGCTTCCTCTTCACGCAGACTATAAACTCAAAGACAAGTACCATGTCTCGTTTTTGCCAGTTAAAGCGCACAGCTTTATTGGTGATACATAAAAATGCAGACTTGGTGGACGAGGCTGAGTCAGTATAGCTCATAGAAGGGGAGTGTACATTTTTTGCTGAATAGGTTTACCATCCATAGGCTCGTGAAGAAAAGAGAGCAAATGAAAAAGAATTCAACCTACGCAGCAACCGATGCATTTTCGGCACAAGCTCCCATGTGGGTCTGGTCTCCACAAGACGGTCCAGCTTAGACAGGGAGACCACCACAGGCAAGGCATCCCTTGTCGGGCTAGAAAATGGTGTTCTTTCACCACACAGCTGAAATGATCCCTTTACCACAGGAAGAAGGCTGCAAGGGAGCAATTTACAACGCGCACTGCCTGCAGACTGCAAAACCAAGAGGTTACTCAAAGCTCCGTGGGAACCCCCGCCTGGCCAACAAGAGAGTGGCCCTGGATTTAGCAAGTGTAACTTTCACCCAGAGATATGGCTATTGGCTAAGGCTGGATCTTCAATAGCACCCACTGCAGAGTCTTTGATTGAGAACACAAGTGTGTGTTCACTGATCGGGTTTTGGTTCGGGGTGGATCAGTCCCATCCTGTTGGAGGGGGCCGTTTAAGAGGCCGGGATTGCTGGGAGAAGCTGTCTGTTTGCGTTCCTGATAAAGAGGGACAGGAAGGAGAGCAACATTTGGGCTCCCAGCAACTCCCCCGCCAAGACTGGCTTTTCAGACAAACCCATCAAGGGTTTCACAACGTGCCCCTCAGCACATTCACTTCCCTCTGGTATCAAAGGAAACTTCAAGTCTGAAACGGACTTGGCAAGCATGTTATTAATAACTGTCATGATTATTAACAAATTTAATCCGGCCTGCTGCAGAAATGAGTTGCAGCAAAGTGACACAGTCTCCCGACACACTTCGTTGATGTACATCTTAAGCTGGCCCTGATTTTCAACACTGGCTTTCAAGTTATCCGGGGCACAGAAAGCCTCAACAGCAGGGTCGGGAATAGGGATCGTGTTTCCAGCAATGGAGAGGCTGGCCAAATGACTATTGATATCGTGGCTAAATGAAAAACCAGTGTCCCGGGGCTGAGCTAACAACACTTTTCCCTGAATGAAAGGGCACTTGGAGAGGCCAAGAACACAACTGAAAATTTCAATATCTTAAGCATCACTTTTAAAAAGTCCTCATTTTCATTAGTGAAAGAGTGATTTTTCTTCATTCAGACTATTTCCTCTTTGAGAGGCCCTAGGTTCCTACCGCCCATGTCTCATGTCAGCCTCATCCCCAGGACTTGGCTTTTCCTGGATCTTTGAGTAAAGACCAGACCCCTTACCCATCCTTATCCATATGAAGTTCCCTACAATTCTGGTTGTTTCTCACTGTGGTTATATCCTCTTCTGATTAGTGGTTGAATATTGTAGCAACTTCTAGCCCTGACCTCCAGAACTGCTTTCACTAAATCAGCATTGCGAGCACACTCTATATCTGTGACAAGTCACAGGACGTTCTCACTCTTTTAAAAGCCATCTAATTGTAGTGTTCTAGGTAGGAGACTGTTGGACGTTCTTTTCCTGGACACAAATTGCACTAACTGCCATCTGACAGGAAACTAGGGGAAATGCAAATACATAGAGCTTTCATTTGAGTTTCCATAGATATACATGTCAATACTCACGATACAAGGGTATCAGTATCTCTCTTTCCTAAGTTAGGGTCTTAACTTTCAAACGTTTCTCTTCTGGCATTTATCTCCCTTAAGCTCGTTCCCACTGTTTCCTCAGAGGTACAGCATTTAACTTTTCCAGCACCCAAGTAAGAGGAGAGGAGAACAAAGGCTGGGAGAGGTAGCTGAGTTGCCTCTAGACCCTGCATTCTGACTCCAACCTCCCTCCCCATCCCTATCTCCAAGAGATAACAATGTGTGGAGCAATTTCCTTCTTCCTTTGCCTAGCTTTATGTCTACTTGTAGACACAGAAGAAAGAATGGAGACTGGTAGATGTACAGGCACATAAGTGTCCTCTCTCCAGAGTGAGAAATCTAGCTTTCAAATGTCTCCCATTTAGGTCTTAGGCACAACCCTTACCCTGCCCTCCAGACCCTTTCATCACCCCATCCTTCCCCAACAAAAGCCCACCTTTTCCATTCCTCTGCGCCCTAGTCACTCTCTTGACCTCGCTTTCTCCCATCAAATGGCCACTTTTCTGTTCTACCTGTCATTTCTTCTCTATAAACACTGCTTCCCCAGAGCCAAAAAGGATTGGGGTTAAGTAATGCTTTTCTGAAGGAAGGATAGTGAAAGAACAGGTTCTGGTTTGGGGCTTGCCTCTACCGCCACCTTGTGACCGGTCCAGGCCCCACGTTTCCTTGAAAGAACTGCTTGCTTCAGTTTCTACTAAATATCCTGTATGTAATGGGTTTCCTCTTCCTTTCCTTTGGGTTGTGCTGCCCCCTACAGACAGAAAAGCTAACCAACAGATAAAGGTCTATGAACATTTAGTGCAGGGTGTTAGGCCACAGTTCCTACCTTTTATTGATTCAAGACTGTCAAACGGTCCCCACCTCTCACTCCCAGATCCCAGCATCAGCTCTGCCCCCGACCTCATGCACCATTGAGATAACTAAAATGAGCTGGTGGATAGCCTGAGGGTGTGGGGAAAGCTGACTCTGCCCCTTCAGGTCTCTGCTACCTAACTCCACCGCGACCCCAAGTCTCCCCAGGCAATGCTCACTCTCACACCAACCTGCACACAATCAGAGCAGTTTCTTCCTTCTTCACTTGGCTACAAACACATCTCCCTGATATCAACAGGAAGCTGATGGCCGGACCAAAAAGACCACCTCTCCACAATTCTTGGTCACCTGAGATACGTCACCAATGAGCCATGGTCCCCAAGTTTCTCTCCTACCTGTAGTAATGCAAGAGTATGCCCGCCTCTCTCCTTTCCCCCCCAGCACACCAGACCTGTCACTCATTTTTCCCTTGCCAATCCTAGATACCAAAAGATAAGGCATTTCCATTTTGTTGAAATTTGCCTTTCTCTAATTTGCAAGGAAAGAACCTATCTTCTCCTGGAGCAACTATTTCAGTTTATACTTCTTTATCTTCTCTTAGAATATAGGGCAACAGCCCATCTCTTCACTTCCCCTCCACTCACCCGCTAATATCCATTATCTTTCTTGGACCTATGAGAAAGCACATTGCATGAAATAAGACATAGAGCAAGAGATAATTTAGATATTTATTGCCTCTGCTCATTTTCTTGGAAATACTGGCTTTTTATAAAGATTTGTACATGCTTTTATATGCATAAGGAGTTTTCTGGAGTGATGTTTGCCAAAATGTCACCACTGGTTATTTCTGAGACATATATTTAAGGCATAATACATTCTAGGTATAGTGCCAACTGCTAAGGTCAATGCGACATGGAGATGAACAGATTTGTCTCCTGGTAAAGACCACCTGGTTTCTCAGACAGGCCCCCACAAGGCAGCATTTACCTTGCTGAGTTCACACACTCCAGGATTTAGATCTTAATTTTGTCTTCAGACTAAAAATATGCACAACTGATGACCTTATGCACAACACAAATGCATACATATGTTCACCAAAAGACAAGAATAAGAATATGCATAGTAGCACTGTTCATATTATCCACAACCGGAAACAACTCAAATATCCTTTAACAGTAGAATGGATAAATAAAATACAGTATATTCATAAATGTGGTGTATATTCATAAATGGCAATGAATATTATATATGCCAACAGTATGGATTAATCTCACGACGTTAGCTAAAATAAAAAAGATACAAAAGAATACATACTGTGTGACTTCCTTTACAGAAAGTTAAAAAAAACACGTAAAACTAATCCATGGTTTTAGAAGTCAGAATAGTGGTTACCCTTGGGATGCACTACTGACTAGATGGGCACATGGGGGAAGCTTCCAATGTGCTGTTCATGTTTTTTTCCTTACTCACTTTGTGAAAATTTATTGAGCTGAACACTTAGGATTTGTTCACTATTCTGTGTATATGGTATACTTCTACAAAAATTTACCAAAAGTCCTCAATAACAAGTTAGGGAAATGGGAGATGAGTAAATAAAACCAATCCTCCTGCTGATCTGGAGAAGCTGGACAAAACATAGATTTTCATTTCCCTGAAGGCACTAGAGGGCTAACAAGATGGTGAAGAATACCTGGTTCAGAATAGGAGTGGGAAAATTTGAGCTTAATGTTACGGCCACTTTTCCCAATGGCGCATATGCAGTTATTGAGGGAACTACTGAGAGGCTATGTAGAACTTTGGGTAGCCTTGGGAGGCTAGGGAGACAGATACTGGAATCCAAATCTTGCCAAGAGGTATACCTGGTAAACCCTAAAATCTTTGGATTGTGATGCTGAAAGAGCTGCACCTCACAGTCAGAGTGAAGGAGACGTAGACAGGCTTTTTTTTTAACATCTTTATTGGAGTATAATTGCTTTGCAATGGTGTGTTAGTTTCTGCTTTATAACAAAAGTGAATCAGTTATACATATACATATATCCCCATATCTCTTCCCTCTTGCGTCTCCTTCCCTCCCACCCTCCCTATTCCACCCCTTTAGGTGGTCACAAAGCACCGAGCTGATCTCCTTGTGCTATGCGGCTGCTTCCCACCAGCTATCCATTTTACTTTTGGTAGTGTATATATGTCCATGCCACTCTCTCACTTTGTCCCAGCTTACCCTTCCCCCTCCCCGTGTCCTCAAGTCCATTCTCTAGTAGGTCTGCATCTTTATTCCCGTCTTGCCCCTAGCTTCTTCATGACCATAGGGTCTGTCATACAGAGTGAAGTAAGTCAGAAAGAGAAAAACAAATACCGTATGCTAACACATATATATGGAATCTAAAAAAAAAAAGTCATGTAGACAGGCTTTTACAAGGACTTCAGTTTAACTTTAAGTAATCTCAACCATTGGAAATTGGATTAAGGTAATTCCAGAGTGCTAATGCCTCTAGGTGCCTTGCAGAGACAAATACAAATTCTCTTCAGAGAGAAACAATATCGGCCTCAAATTATTTCTGAAGTTTCGTAAAATACTATACCTAGCACACGATAGAAAACCAAGTACACAAGAAGACAAGACAAAATTAACAAAAGTCATCAGAAATGACACACAATAGAAAAAGACACATCAGGGCTTCAGATATTAGAGTTATCAGACATAGATTTAAAATAAATATGCTTACTATGCTTAAGGAGATAAAGGACAATATAGAGAATTTCTGCAGATAAATGGAAACTATTAAAAAGTATAAAACAGAAATTCTAGACCTGAAAAATAGAATAATCTCAATTAAGAACTGAATGGAAGGATTTAACAGCAGAGTACATATAGATGAAGAGAAAATTATTGAACAGGAAGGTAGGTTGGAAGAAACTATCCAGAAAAAATGCCGCAGTCACAAAAGGATGAAAAAATTGAGTGGCTAAGAGACAGAGAATACAGAAAGATTTCAAGTAACGTATGTATACTTGAAATCCAGGAAGAGAAGAGAATGAAGAGAGGAGAGAATGAATGAGGCAAAAGTAACATCTGAGGAAATAATGGTTGACAATTTTCTGAAACTTTCCAAAATGTCAAGCTACATATTCAAGAAGCCATTCAAATCTCAAGTCGGATAAAATTTAGGATTAGAAGATGTGGTATATATCATGATTTCATATATACTTATTTTGTATATTACCACAGAATTCTCTTATAGTTCTTATAGTTTTATATCTTTTTGGTAACTAATTATGTAATATGCAATATGTGGCATAAATGTTGCAAGTACTTTCTCCAGGGTCAGTGTCAGAAATCATTAATTGGTCATCTGATCGAGGCTAGGTGCAATAAATCCTTCTCAAGCTGCACTCTGTTGGGAGACAGTTCTCTATGGCTTTGTCATGTGCCTGCACATATTCTGAGTAAGGCACTCCCTGCCCATTGTTCTGAACTATCTTTTCAAGGTTGTATAGCAAACAGCCTTGGAAGATAGAGATAGTGTCTCCCTCATGAGCAAAGGTAAGATTTGCTAGCAAGGATAAAAGACTCAGATTCTTTAAGCTCAGAGTTCTTCTATGACACATCTCATTGCATGTGTTGGTGTCATCTGGATCTCTTCATATTACCAGTTGGGAATTGGGATCCAGGAACTGGTGTAAAAATGCTGATACTCTGGCTACTGCTATTGATGTGAGTAATAAATTGTCTTTCATCTCTGAAAAAAAAAGATGTGGTATATAAAACAAAAAATGGACAGAACTATAAGAAGTAATAGAGGTGCCCAATCATAGTGGGAGATTTTAAAATATTTTTTGTAGCTGACAGAATAAGCAGATAAAAATAGCAGAAATATAGAAGATTTGAACATGATTGGCAAATATGACTCAATTAGTTCAATCCCTAATTGGTATAAAACTACACTCAACAATCACAAAAGTTTCATTCAAAAAAACATATGGAATATATACAAGGCTTACCTCATTTTATTGTACTCCCCTTTATTGCACTTCGCAGATACTACATTTTTTACGAATTGAAGGTTTGTAGCAACCCTGAGTCAAGTCTATCAGTACAATTTTTCCAACAGCATTTGCTCACTACATGTCTCTGTGTCACATTTTGGTAATTCTCACAATACTTCAAAGTTTTTCATTATCATTATATTTGTTATGGTGATCTGTGATCAGTGATCTTTGATGTTATTATTGCAAAAAGAGTACAACTTGCTGAAAGCTCAGATGACAGTTAGCATTTTTTAGCAATAAAGTATTTTAAATTAAGGTATGTACATTATTTTTTAGACATAATTCTATTGCACACTTAATAGACTATGGTATACTGTAAGCATAACTTTTATAGGCACTGGGAAACTAAAATATTCATGTGATTCACTTTATTGTGATATTCACTTTGTTGTGGTGATCTGGAACTGAACCCATAATATATCTGAGGTATGTCTGTATCAAAATTGATCATATACTGGGACATAAAGCAAGTTTTAACAAATTTCAAAAGATTAAAATGATACAGTGTGTGTTCCCTAACCATGGTGCAATAAATCAATCATAAAAATATAACCAATAATCTGCATATTTTTTGGAATTAGGAAATACATTTTTAAATAACCCATGGGTCAAAGAAGAAATTAAAATTTGAAAATATTTTGCATGGGATGGTAATAAAAATATTACATTCAAAGTTATAGAGGATAGTTTGCTTCTGGCTATGACAGCCTACTAATAGAAGACCAATCCTCTCACTTAGAAGGACAAGAAAAGCTGAAAAATAAATTGTTATTACATTTAAACAAGTTAAATTGTTTAAAGACATTGGAGAGGGACTTCCCTGGTGGTGCAGTGGTTAAGAATCCACCTGCAAATTCAGGGGACATGGGTTTGATCCCTGGTCCAGGAAGATCCCACATGCCGCGGGGCAACTAAGCCTGTGCACCACAACTACTGAGCCCGCGCTCTAGAGCCTGTGAGCCACAACTACTGAAGCCCACCCACTCCAGGGCCCGCATGCCACGACTACTGAGACAACGTGCTGGAAGTACTGAAGCCCACGCGCCTAGAGCCCACACACCGCAACGAAGAATAGCCCCTGCTCACCACAACTAGAGAAAGCCTGTGCACAGCAATGAAGACCTAACGCAACCAAAAAAAAAAAAAAAAAAAAGACATTGGAGAGCTATGAAAGCAGCCAGGATTTGAAGTACCAAAATCGTGGAGAGAAGGGAAACTTAAAGAGGTGAAACACATTTGACACCAATTTTCCTCTTGAAGCATTTGTCAATTCATTATCAACATGGGTGGAGAGACTGAAAAATAAGCTTCTAAGAGTCAAAAAACCTTAGTAGAACTTTCAGCAGTTACACAGAGTTAAGGATTCAAAATCTAGAACTTAGGGCTTCCCTGGTGGCACAGTGGTTGAGAGTCCGCCTGCCAATGCAGGGGACACGGGTTTGAGCCCTGGTCTGGGAGGATCCCACATGCCGCAGAGCGGCTAGGCCCGTGAGCCATGGCCGCTGAGCCTGCGCGTCCGGAGCCTGTGCTCCGCAACGGGAGAGGCCACAACAGTGAGAGGCCCACATACCGAAAAAAAAAAAATCTAGAACTTAGGGCTACCTACACATCCAGGATTTGATGGGCTAAGATCCTGGAGAAAGGAAATTACAAAGAAATGAAACTGATTTTCTCTTTGAGGCATTCACCAATTCCTACTGGGTGAAGAGCTAGAAGCAAAGAAACCAAGTAGAAAAAGGCAATTATGAGGCTAGGAAGATAAACTGAGCTTTTGGCAGCTTCATAGTGCAGGGAAGATAAAAATTGGAGTCTGTAGATTTCCAAGGGTGGGGGACCTAGTAAATTCCCTAGGCTGTCAGTTAGAACCCCTGAAGGATTACACCCTAGGAATAAGGATGAACTAGAAATAGAATAGGTCTGACAAAGATTGAAATCCAACATCAAATTAGTTCAATTCTTGATTAGCTTAAGGTAATTTACTCTTATACTACCTTGCCAAAGCCAAAGCACATCTTCTACAAATCAAGACAAAGTCATCTACATTTTCTAGAATTTTTCATTCATAATGTTTAGCACTCAAACAAAAGCATACCAAGAGATATGACAAACAGAATTTTTTAAAGGAGAAAAAGAAATAAACAATATAATGGACCTACAGAAGATTAAGCTATTAGAGGTATCAGGCATAGATTTTTAAAGAATTGTGATTAATATGTTCAAGAAAACAGAAAACAAGATAAATGTTTTCACACAATAACTGAAATGTGGGGAGAAAAGAATCAAATGGAAATTCTCAAAGTAAAAATGTAATAGTGACCTTCAGCTTCAACTCCAATATATGAAGAGTTGAAAGTCCTCATTGCCCTCCTTACAATAATAAAAATGTTGAACAAGTAGAAAATCAACAACTTCTCTAAGATTGATCAGAGAATTGAGGTCACAGGGCAAAACAGCACCCCCAAAGTCTGGAGATATAGGAAGAATCACAGCTAAAATGAGACTACTTGAAGCAGTAACTGGTCAGAATACCTTCAATGGTCATTTTGAATTGCTAGAGGCTGGATGTGGATTAGCTTAAGAGTTAAAAATCTATGGGCAGGGGCACTTTGGGGGGGATCGTCACATTTTCACTATTTTCTTCCCTGATGGAACCCAACAGGTTCTCACAATGAAGATCAGAGAAAATTTCCCTCATGTTTCTGTCAGGGGGAGGGGAAAATAACCATTTTGAATTATGCCCAGGGGAAAAATAACCATTTTGAAATACATCCAAAATGTTCTCCATAACAAAGGCTATCCTGAAAGGGAAACTACTTTACCAGGGCCTTATCTGACCTGGGGGAAGGACAACTGGCTGGCTCCAGCTCCATCTAGACTTCCTGTCTCATGTAAAGGGACAAAAAAAACACCATTAATCAACTGGATCTAATTAACATTGGTAGAATATTTAATCCAACAACAGCAAAAAATACACATACTTCTTAGGCTCACATAAAATATTAACCAAGACAGACCACATTTTAGGCCATAAAACACACTTAACAAGTTTGAAAGAGTAGAAAGCATACAAAGTATTCTCTCAGACCACATGGAATTAAACTAGAAATCAATAACAGAAAGAGAGCTGCAAAATCTCTAAATATTTGAAGATTAAACAACACACTCCTAAAACATGGGTCAAAGAAGAAGTCACAAAAGAAATTTTAAAATATTTTGAAATAAGAGGGAAGAGATATGGGAACATATGTATATGTATAACTGAATCACTTTGTTGTAAAGCAGAAACTAACACACCATTGTAAAACAGTTATACTCCAATAAAGATGTTAAAAATATATATTTTGAAATAAATGAAAATCAAAATATTGATACAACTTATCAAAAATTATGGTATCCAGTGAAAACAGTGCTAAATTTATGGAATTTAATGCATACACAAATTTCCCCTGCTTTTTGAAAGTTTGCTTCATGCTACTTGTTTTTTTACAAAAGACCTACATTAGTACCTGTTTTCACAAACTGAAAGAAATCCAAAGGCAATTTTTGCTTTTATGGAAAAAGATGAAAAGAGAAAATAGCATTCAGCATTTGTTTTGCAGCAAGACAAGCTATTATGGAAGCAGCATGTACCCCAAGGAGTGAGAGTAGCATTCACTGCCAAGCTCCTTCCCTGTGAACTATACTCATCATCTCAGCATCAAGCTGCCATAGCTTTGAACTGTGTCTGTGAGCATCTGTGCTTTATCTCAGTTTATTTTGCGCATCCATTAACAATATTTGTCCTAAGGTAATTGCTTCTTCACTTTAAGCTATTTTGGCTTGTGAACACTCTACTTTTGGACAGCAGTGGAAACCTGTATTAGAAAATAAGAAAGAGGGGAGGTGTGGCCAAGATAGTGGAGGAGTAAGCCCTTGAACTCACCTCCTTTCATGGAAACATCAAAATTACAATTATTTACAGAGCAACTATCTATGGGAATGACCTGAAGACTAGCAGAAAACATCTTCCACAACTGAAGATATAAAGAAGGAACCACAACGAGATGGGTAGGAGGGGCAGACACACAATATATCCAAGACTCACATCCTTGGGTAGGTGACCCACAAGTGGGAGGATAAACACAATCACAGAGGTTCTCCCCAAAGAGCAAAGGATCTGAGCTCCATATTGGGCTCCCTAGCCTGGGGGTCCTGCACCAGGGAGACAAACCTCCAGAATGTCTGACTTTGAAGGCCAGCGGAGCTTGCAAACAGAAGAGCCTGAGGGGTATAGGAAACAAAGATTCTGCTCTTAAAGCTCGTGCAGCTGTTTTGGGAGTTTCCTCGTTAGCATCAGTGTCCTTGTAGTAGAAAGAACTCCCACATGCCACGGAGCAGCTAAGCCCGTGTGCCACAACTACTTGAACCTGCGCTCTAGAGCCCACAAGCCACAACTACTGAGCCCACGCACCACAGCTACTGAAGCCTGCACACCCTAGAGCCTATGCTCCACAACAAGAGAAGCCACCACAAATGAGAAGCCCACGCACTGCAACAAAGAGTAGCCCCCGCTCACCACAACTAGAGAAAGCCTGTGCATAACAATGAAGACCCAACGCGGCCAAAATTTTTAAAAAGTACACTAGAAGGAATCAACAGTAGATTCGATGATACAGAGGAATGGATCAGTGAACTGGAAGACAGTGTAGTGGAAATCACACAAGCTGAACAGAAAAAGCAAAAAATAATTTTAAAAAATGAGGATAGTTTAGGAGACCTCTGGAATGACATTAAGCTAACATTTGCATTATAGAGATTCCAGGAGAAGAGAGGGAGAAAGGGGCAGCGAACTTATTTGAAGAAATAATAGCTGGAAACTTCCCTAACCCAGGGGAGGACACAGACATTTCCTCTAATATTAGGAACAAGACAAGGATGCTCACTCTCACCACTTTTATTCAACATACTATTGGAAGTCCTAGCCACAGCAATCAGA
The DNA here is from genome assembly GCF_002837175.3 of Physeter macrocephalus. Classification (NCBI taxonomy): domain Eukaryota; kingdom Metazoa; phylum Chordata; class Mammalia; order Artiodactyla; family Physeteridae; genus Physeter; species Physeter macrocephalus. The sequence continues at coordinate 77,427,787 of NC_041234.1, read as the reverse complement.
AAACTAAAAGAAATAAAAGGCGTCCAAATTGGAAAGGAAGAAGTAAAATTGTCACTGTTTGCAGATGACATGATACTATTTATAGAAAATCTTAAAGATGCCACCAAAAAGCTATTAGAACTAATAAATTCAGTAAGGTTTCAGGATACAAAATTAATATACAGAAATCTGTAGCATTTCTATACACTATCAACAAACTATCAGAAATAAAAATTATGAAAACATTTGCAACTGCATAAGAAAAGAATAAAAAACCTAGGAATAAACCTAAGCAAGGAAGTAAAAGACTGGTACTAAGAAAACTATAAAACATTGATAAAAGAAATTGAAGACAACACAAACAAAGGGAAAGATATACCATGCTCATGGATTGGAAGAATTAATATTGTTAAAATGGCCAATCTATAAATTCAGATGGAATCCTATCAAAACACCAATGGCATTTTTCAAAAAGCTAGAACAAATAATTCTAAAATTTATATGGAAATACAAAAGACCTGAAATAGTCAAAACAACTTAGAGAAAAAAAGAACAAAGCTGGACATATCACACTCCCTGATTTCAAATTATACTACAAAGCTACAATACTCAAAACAATATAGTACTGGCACAAAAACAGAAACATAGATCAATGGAACAGAATAGAGAGCACAGAAATAAATCTACACTTACAAGGTCAATTAATCTATGACAAAAGGGGCAAAAATATACAATGGAGAAAAGACAGTCTCTTCAATAAATTGTGTTGGGAAAACTGGACAACTACATGCAAAAGAATCAAATTGTACTACTTTCTCATACCGTATACAAAAGTAAACTCAAAATGGATTAAAGATTTAAATATAAGACCTGAAACCATAAAACTCCTAGAAGAAAACATAGACAGTATGCTCTTTGAATCAGTCTAGCAATATATTTTTTGATATGTCTCCTCAGGCAAAGGCAATAAAAACAAAAATAGACAAACGGGACTACATCAAAGTAAAAAGCTTTGCACAATGAAGGAAAATATCAACAAAAGGAAAAGGCAGCATACTGAATGGGAGAAGATATTTTCAAATGATATATTCGATAAGGGGTTAATATCCAAATATGCAGATAATCCATACAAATCAATAACAATAAAACAAACAACTCAATTAAAAGATGGGCAGAGAACCTGAAAAGACATTTTTCCAAAGAAGACATACAGACAGCTGACAGACACATGAAGTGATGCTCAACATCACTAATCATCAGGGAAATGCAAATTAAAATCACAATGAGATACCACCTTACACCTGTTAGAATAGCCATTATCAGAAAACACCAAAACAGGGCTTCCCTGGTGGTGCCAGATGACATGATACTATTTATAGAAAATCTTAAAGATGCCACCAAAAAGCTATTAGAACTAATAAATTCAGTAAGGTTTCAGGATACAAAATTAATATACAGAAATCTGTAGCATTTCTATACACTATCAACAAACTATCAGAAATAAAAATTATGAAAACATTTGCAACTGCATAAGAAAAGAATAAAAAACCTAGGAATAAACCTAAGCAAGGAAGTAAAAGACTGGTACTAAGAAAACTATAAAACATTGATAAAAGAAATTGAAGACAACACAAACAAAGGGAAAGATATACCATGCTCATGGATTGGAAGAATTAATATTGTTAAAATGGCCAATCTATAAATTCAGATGGAATCCTATCAAAACACCAATGGCATTTTTCAAAAAGCTAGAACAAATAATTCTAAAATTTATATGGAAATACAAAAGACCTGAAATAGTCAAAACAACTTAGAGAAAAAAAGAACAAAGCTGGACATATCACACTCCCTGATTTCAAATTATACTACAAAGCTACAATACTCAAAACAATATAGTACTGGCACAAAAACAGAAACATAGATCAATGGAACAGAATAGAGAGCACAGAAATAAATCTACACTTACAAGGTCAATTAATCTATGACAAAAGGGGCAAAAATATACAATGGAGAAAAGACAGTCTCTTCAATAAATTGTGTTGGGAAAACTGGACAACTACATGCAAAAGAATCAAATTGTACTACTTTCTCATACCGTATACAAAAGTAAACTCAAAATGGATTAAAGATTTAAATATAAGACCTGAAACCATAAAACTCCTAGAAGAAAACATAGACAGTATGCTCTTTGAATCAGTCTAGCAATATATTTTTTGATATGTCTCCTCAGGCAAAGGCAATAAAAACAAAAATAGACAAACGGGACTACATCAAAGTAAAAAGCTTTGCACAATGAAGGAAAATATCAACAAAAGGAAAAGGCAGCATACTGAATGGGAGAAGATATTTTCAAATGATATATTCGATAAGGGGTTAATATCCAAATATGCAGATAATCCATACAAATCAATAACAATAAAACAAACAACTCAATTAAAAGATGGGCAGAGAACCTGAAAAGACATTTTTCCAAAGAAGACATACAGACAGCTGACAGACACATGAAGTGATGCTCAACATCACTAATCATCAGGGAAATGCAAATTAAAATCACAATGAGATACCACCTTACACCTGTTAGAATAGCCATTATCAGAAAACACCAAAACAGGGCTTCCCTGGTGGTGCAGTGGTTGAGAGTCCGCCTGCCGATGCAGGGGACACGGGTTCGTGCCCCCATCTGGGAAGATCCCACATGCCGCGGAGCGGTTGGGCCCGTGAGCCATGGCCACTGGGCCTGTACATCCAGAGTCTGTGCTCCGCAACGGGAGAGGCCACAACAGTGAGAGGCCCGTGTACCTCAAAAAAGAAAACACACCAAAACAAAACAAAAGAAAACAAAAAATAACAAGTGTTGGTAAGGATGTAGAGAAAAGGGAACCTTCATTTACTGTTGGTGGGAATGTAGGTTGGTGTAGCCACTGTGGAAAACAGTATGGAGACTCCTCACAAAATTAAAAGTAGGACTACCATGATCCAGCAATTCCACTTCTGGATATTTTTCCACAGAAAACAAAAACACTAATTCAAAAAGATATATGCACCCCTATGTTCACTGCAGGTATTATTTACAAGATAATATGGATAATATGCCAAGATATGGAAGCAACCTAAGTGTCCACTGATGGGTGACTGGATAAAGAATTTGGGGTATACATATATACCATCGTGTTAGTTTCAGGAATACAGCAAAGTGATTCAGATACACACAATGAAATACTACTCAGCCATAAGAAAGAATAAAGTCTTGCCATGTGACAGCATGGATGGACCTTGAGGGTATTATGCTAAGTGAGGTAAGTCAGACAGAGAAAGACAAATATTATATGACATCACTTATATGTGGAATCTAAAAAAAAGTACAAATGAACTTATTTACAAAACAGAAACAGACTCACAGATATAGAAAACAAGCTTATGGTTATCAAAGTTGAAGGGGGGAGGGATAAATTAGGAATATAGGATTAACAGATATACACTACCATATACAAAATAGGTAAACAACAAGGATTTACTGTTGCACAGGGAACAATATTCAATATCTTGTAATAACCTATAATGGAAAAGACTCGAAAAAATATATATATAATATCCAAATCACTTTGCTGTACACCTGAAACTAACACAGTATTGTGAATTAACTGTACTTCAATTAAAAAAATTTATTTTATTTTTTAAAATATTTATTTATTTGGTTGAACCCGGTCTTAGTTGCAGAAGGTGGGCTCCTTAGTTGCAGCATGTGGGCTCCTTAGTTGTGGCAGGCGGGCTCCTTAGTTTTGGTAGGTTGGCTCCTTAGTTGCGGCAGGAGGACTCCTTAATTGTGGCACGTGAACTCTTAGTTGTGGCATGCATGTGGGATCTAGTTCCCTGGCCAGGGATCAGATCTGGGGCCCCTGCATTGGGAGCACAGAGTCATATCCACTGTGCCAGTCCCCAATAAAAAAATTTTTTAAAAACTTTTATCCATCCAGAAATAAAAAGAAACTTCCATAATTTGATTAAAAACTATATACAAAAACAAAGGAACAAACATCACAGTTAATGTTGAAATATCAGGAGATTCCACCTGAGATATGTAATAAGAAAAGGATGGCCAGTGTCACCACTTTTATTCATCACCATGATGGGGATGCTAGACTGTGCAAAAAGGGAAGAAAAAGAAGGACAAGAATTGAAAAGGAAGAAAGACAATTTGCATACAAAATTATTGCATATGTAGAAAATCCAAAAGAATCTATAAATAAAGTATTAAAATTAATAAATGATTTAACAAGATCACACAGTACAATGTCAATATATTATTAAAAATCAGCTCTATTCCTATAACAGCAGCAAGAAATTAGAAAATGAAATTTTAAGAACAAAGTCACAAAAACCACCAAGCCCTAGAAATAATTCTAACAAAATATGCAAGTCTGAAGATGAAAATTCAGACATTATTGAAAGAAATAAAAGAAGACATAATTAAAGGATGAAATATACCATGTTAATGTATTGGAGAACTCAATATTGTAAATATGTTAATTCCTTCCAAATTGATCTATAGATTCATTGCAATAACAATTAAAATACAAACAGGTGATGTGTCTGTCTGTGTCTGTGTCTGTGTCTGTGTGTGCATAAATTGGCAAGCTTATTTTTTAAATCTATATGGAAACACAAAGTGCGAAGAATATTGAAGACAATTCCAAAAAAAACAATAAAGAGGATTTATACTACCAAATATTAAGATGTATCATAGAGTTTATTTTTATAACTTACAGGTAAGAAAAACTTTCCTCAGGATGAACAAAAGCCCAGAAGCCATAAAGGGAAAATATGAAAAATTTGATCACCTATAGGTGATCACCTATAAAGGGAAAAAAAACATGAATGACGCTAAATGAATTAGATATCCATCTACTTTGAGAGCACTAATTTCTAGGTAAGTCAGTTTGCCCTGATTCCCTGAGCACTAAATAAACAACCTTCTGATGATAATTTGGTTTCTGATGCACATTGATCTTAGCGACAGAATGTTCTGAGCAGCCAACACTAAGAATCTGATCTATTTGGTAATTACATTTCTTATAGTAACATAGACTGTCATTCTGTTATTTTATTTTCAAAAAGAAATTCCACCCTATTTAGTAACATGTTATGTCCATGAGCAAACTTAGAAAAATGCTCAATAAACAGAAGGCTCTAATGCCCAAACAAAGATGCTTGTATTACACTTACTCTTTCACTTTTTAAAATGTAAATGGTCAACAGGGCCAAAGAGTTACACTTAGCCCACTGCCAGTGCTGGATGGAATTCCATTGGCATGAACCTGTTAGGATAAAGTTACCCATCCAATAAGGCTTCTTTCCCATGCCCCACCTTCTCCCTCCACTCAGGCTTACCCCCAAACCCAACATTGCCCAAGCCCTTAACACAAGGCCTGAGAGGGACCCAATGGAGAGGGGAAAGCATGGAGATACACATCTCTGAAAGTAAATATGTGTTATCCTGCTTGACACCACACCTCAGGGCAGAGCAAACCAGGGGTCATTACCCTAGTCTTCTGCACCCCGAGATGGCAGCACGATAGTTCTGGTTTAAAGGCAAGGAAGAGCCACAGTTTAAACAGAGAAATCAAAAAAAAAAACATTCAACCTGGGATGTGATGTAAAATGAATGTAAAAAGATAGCATTGAAAATAGTCATAATCACTCTTCAAAAAACCCATTCTCAAGGGAATTTACCAGAGAAATTAACCAAACAGAGGCATAAACACAAAATTTGCCTGAACCACATCAATTTGCTAAACCTACACTTAGAATCTCTTTTGAAACAAGGCAAGTAAAATATGAATTTAAAAATAGAAAACCAGTTTCCTGAGCCTTGAAATATTATGCTTTGGGTGACAATTTATAAGAGAACTATACTCCATCTTTGTAAAATTCCCTTTGAACACATTGGACTGAGATACACCCACTTAAATTCCTAAAACCATTAGATGAGAGAAAAACCAAAATAGCAGAATATCCTCTGAGTTTCTAATTTCCTCGGTTACCCAGAAGTTGCCATCCTCTCTAAAGAGAGGACACTGCCCCCTCCCTGCCCCGATGAGCTGCCACAATCACAGAACTGTGCCCTTCCCAAAATGTTTGAGAGTGGCAGCCTCCGATGTGAAAGCATGAGGACATCTGCGTGTGGCTGGGCCGGCCCTGTGGCCTCCCTGGACCAGGCAGTCACATATCTGTCTCACACAGCACTTACCAAAGTCTGGGTGATTCCGTGCCAAACAATACCAGGTGTGGGACATCAAAATGACATGCAGTGCACATAGGGCTGTGATGCGTTAAGACTGGTGCCTTCTCAGTCTCTGTTCAACAAAGGTCCAAAAAATCTTGGCATCCAGCCACACCCAGGTCACTGTATTGCCACAGCAATGACAAATATTATTCTGTATCAAATGCCCATCGGTGCATGACCTGGTGTCATGGTAATTAAGCAGTCACCCACAAAAGACACAGAAGCACAAAGAGACTACTGCCAATGGTCTCTCAGAAGGAGGAAATAAAAAGACAAGTGCAAGGGAGGGAGAGGAAAGAATGGGAAGGGATGAGAAAAGACCTGCAGGAGCAGATGGACACTGGTCAGACCTGTGCCCCTGCTGCACGGTGGCTTTTTATTATGCAAGTTGACCTCATTTTTCACCCCATGTAGAAAAGTCACTCAGCACCCCAAGTTCAAGATATGAATACAGAAGTTGTTATTATTTGCTCCATTCTCCAACTGCTCACCCTACCTGACACATAGGAGCAGCAAGATAAATATGAGTATATCTGTTTCTCACCTGAGCCTCGCCTGTAGGCAACCCCTAAGACTTTACTCTTTCTTCTACACCCTGCTGTGTGGGTATCTACAAAGTTAAGTAGTCAACGTACAGAATCTCATCTCCGTCTCTGTCTTCATCAAGGGGAGTTTTGTGTTGGGTGTCTATGGAGGCATTATACAGATGTTTGGCTCCATACTAAGCCATTTTAAAGCAACCAGTTGCTCAGGTTTGGAAGGCCACTGGCTCTGCCTCTTACTAATGGAGTGATCTTGGGAATCTTACCCAACTTATCCAAATCCCATTTCTTCTTCAGCAAAAATATAATAATATTTACTTGACATGATTATTGAGACTAAGGTGGGGGTGGGAGGGAAATATATAAAATGCCAATGTCTGACAAATGCTAGGTACTGCCCACCTCTTTTCTTCTATAATATACATGTCTTTGGCATACATATCTTGCTTACCAAATTTGAGTAATATTATTCTAAAAAGGAGAAAACTCAAGGGCTTCTAATATTGTCTGAAATTATTATTATTATAATCTTATTTAATTATTTACAACCTAAAATTAGGCATCAATGCCTTTACTTATAGCTCTTGCAGAGAAAAACATCTTTCCTCTACCCATCTTGGGTTCTGGGCTGGGACTCTGTGACAAAAGACAGATTAACAAGAGAAAATCATACACATTTATTTAACACAAGGTTTACGTGATATAGGAGGCTTCATAAGGAAATGAGATCCAAAGAAGGGTCAAAACCTAAATGCTTATATATTGGATTGAAGGAAGAAAAGCAATTGTGCAAAAGAAACTAAAATATGTGGGGACTAAAGGAAGATAAAAGTTATTTTGACAAGAACTGTTTTACAGAATTTTCTCAGCCTCAACTCCCCACCTCTGGTGACAAGAATATGTCTTTCCTCCTGGTATAGGAAGGGCATCGTTCACTTGGATTTTTATCTCTTGTCTTCAGGAAGAAAAGGGAAGTTCAGAGCGCACTTCTTGTACCTGCTATTTTTCAAGAGCTTTCAGCTCAAAATAATCCTTATGCCAAAGTGGCATATTTTGGGGTAGCATATTCTGCCACTCTTCACTCTCGTAAAAAGTACAAAGCAAAAAACTCACAAATTAAAAATAAATCAAGCTACATAACTAAACAAATTTAAATTAACATTAATTCCATGAGATTGATAATGTTGCTTTGGTGGCTCTAAATCAGTCTGCAACATAAATATGATACCAATGGCAAGAACACAGTTTCTCTTGATTTAAACATTCCTTCAGTAGGGTGAGTCTAATGACTCCCCCTCAACCCTCTGCCAGTTTTGTAACTCAAACTACTGCAAAACCTCTATCAGTACAAAGTGATACTTAACTTACTATGGAGCAAATGCATCTTCTATGTATTATGTCTTTACGTAGTCTCGTTGATGAGAAACAATTTCATTGATCTAAGATGCCTTTGATTTTTAGATACATCATTATTTTATATACCACTAAGAATGAAAAAAATATACTTCTATTTAAACTATGACACAATGCTAAGGTGCCACCAACTATAAGATATATCATAACTTCAGAAATACTAAAACTGGGGGGCAGGGGTGGCAGGGAAACATCTATCTTATGATCAATGAATACAGTGGTGCTCACACTTAGTGCCATGACAGTACTTAACAAAAACACAAAATTTGGCTCCCAAGTCACCAGGTGACACTTGAAAATACAGAATATACTTATAATGAATTTATTTAATGAAAACAGAATGCTTAATAAACATTTATAGGAAACACCTTAAACCCAGAAACATGTACGTGTACTCCCAGAATTCCACCAACCCTACTTTGAGAAATACTTACGCTTCATGTCTTCATGTCTAAACCCAGGCATTAGGAATGTTGTAAAAATTGATGAGATGGAATTGAGGAAACATATTCAGTTCTTAGAAGGGAACAAAGACCCTATTCCTCAGACGAATTATTTTATCAGTTTATTTATTAAAATCCACTGGGCCAACAGGTACACGAAAAGGTGCTCAACATCCACTAATCATCAGGGAAACAGAAATCAAAACCACAATGAACTATCACCTCACACCTGTTATAATGGGTATCAGCAAAATGACAAGAGATAACAAGTGTTGGCGAGGGCATGGAGAAAGGGAACCCTTGTGCACTGTTGGTGGAAAAGCAAATTGGTACAGCCACTATGGAAAACAGTATGGAGGTTCCTTAAAAATAATTGAAAAATAGAACTATCATATGATCCAGCAATCCCACTTCTGGATATATATCCAAAGGAAATAAAAACAAGATCTCAAAAAGATATCTGCACACCCATAAGCATTGTAGCATTCTTCACAATGGCTAAGATATGGAAACAATCTGTCTATCAACAGATGAATGGTTAAAGAAGATGTAGTATATATACCACAGCCATGAGAAAGAAGGAAATCTTGCTGTTTTCAATAACTTTGGGAAAATTTGTAGGCAATTATGCTAAGTGAAACAAGTCAGACAGAGAACGATAAATACTGTATGATGTCACTTATATGTGGAATCTAAAAAAGACGAACTCAGAGGGTAGAGTGGTAGTTACTGGGGACTGGGGGGTGGAGGAAATGGGGAGATATTGGTACAAATTAACAAGTTCTGAGGATCTAATGTACAACATGGTGATTATAGCTAGTAATACTGTATTATATATTTGAATGTTGCTGAGAGTTGATTTTAAATATTCTCACCCCAAAAAAAAATAGTGATCATGTGACAGGATGGAGGTGGTAGCTAATGCTATATGGTGGTAGTCATTTTGCAATATATATACATATATATGTATCAATCAACAGGTCATACACCTTAAACTTACACAATGTTATGTCAATTATATCTCAATAAAGCTGGGGAAAAATAACTAGTGTATGGCAGAAGTACACCTTAGAAAAAAAGGTAAAATAAAAATTATCCACCCTGTCCTTTAGCTAATTAAGGATGTTCACTTTTATCAATTAACTCCTATGTTCCAGCACTACTTTAGCAATTTACCCACATTACCTCATTTAATCACACGATATAAGGACTCTTACTATCCACATCTTGACAGCTCATCTATCATTTCAACACATCTTCCTTTTTGGTCTAAATATTTTCCCACTCAATATGTGGGAAACATATCCATATAAACCCCACCCATTCTCCCATTCTATCATCTCCTTCACTTCCAACCTAGCCTGTATCCAACATTTTTATTTTCCAGCAATTACACAAAAAAATCAATATACATTACAGATAAGAAAATACAGGTGAGGGAAAAGATTCAAATATTAAATTCATGCACTGTCTTATTACTCATAGCCATTTTTCTTATTTTGGTATATAGCCTTTCAGAAGTTTTAATGCATGTAAATATTTTATATTTCTCAAAAATGGAATACAGTATGTATATGGTCATGTAACTGGCTTTTCCACTTAAAATATATGCTGAATTTTTTCCATGTAAATAAGTGTAGTTGCCCGTCAACATTTTCAAAAGCTGAATAATGTTTCAATACCTTAATTTCTTAGCCAATTGCCTATTTCAAGACACTTGGGTCATTCACAGTTTTTCACTCTTCAAAACAGTGCAAAGATGCACAAACTTGTACAAGCCAGTTATTTCTCCTAAGCCAATTATATCTCCTAAGGACAAAGTTGTGTAAGTGGAATTACTGGGTCAAAGAGCATGCACATCTTGAAAGCTTCTGAAACATGTATCCAAACGGATCTTGTACCAAGTATGCTCCCACCAGCACAGTTTGAAGGTGTCCCTCCACCCACACCTCACCATACTCTGGGTTGGAAGAGAGGTGGATTTTCTCCAGTATGGATGCCAACAGCCCTCTCGATGGTTCCATAAAGACCCTGCCCCAACCAATCTTGTAAAAGAAATCTGATAGAAGCCCTAAAAATTATTCTTTTATATTTTCTATTATATTTTCTCATAATTTCAAACTAATCACTAACATATTCACTCCCATAGACACCAGAGTTGGACAAGAAAGAGGATGTTTTCCTATCAAATGCCCTCAGGACCCTACAATAAAATTGTCCCTCTCTGTATGTCCCCAGGATAGGTTCCAGCACTTCTTCATTCAAAGCGTCCCTCACTTCCTTCCTCCCCTTGCCACTCCCACTGCCACCAGTGAAATTTCACGCCTTTAGCATCTATGCCTGAACTATGGTGGTTAACTTCCTAAGTGGTGTTCCAATCTCCAGTGGCCACTCCTGTCCCCGCCCCAACTCTGACCCATTCTGCACACAAGTCAGCCACATGTTCCTTTCATCCCGTCACTCCTCTGGTCACAAAAGGGTTTGGTGTCTCCCAGGGGATGGTGGAATAATATACAGACACCTCAGTTTAGAAATCAGGGATCCTTCATGAATGGGACTCACCCAACTGCTAGAATGTATTTTCCATCACTCCCCTCCCCACACTTTGTTCCACAGAGGAGGCACAGCCTCCTTCTTCTGTGGAGAAAAATTCCCACCTCCATGCCTTTCTTCCCATCACTCCTCCTTCCTCCAATGCCCTTCCACCCTGTTTTTATCCCATCCTTCATGCCCAGTTCTACTTAAGCATCCGGAGGAGAGCACTGTTGCCTCCAGAAATAGGAAACAGATGGCCATGATTAGAGGTTCTCAATTTTGTTAGTATCTTTTTGTTTCCATACATCTTGCCTCTCCAAATATATCATAAACTCAAGAACATGATAATTTTTTTTTGCTGGTTAAAACACACAACTTTATTGATGAAACACAAGATTAACAAATGTAAACCAATACAAAAGTATAGCTTATTCGTGATTAGTTCGCTGTCAGTTTAAGTAGAGGAAAGAGTAAAAATATCTCAATCTAGGTAGCAAGATGGAATCAATAAATGCTTTCTTTGTACAAGCTCTAGTATTCATCTGACATCCTTAAAATGGTCTAGCCTAAAACCAACCATCACAACCAGCATCACTGTTGATATGTGATATGCATTATTCCAAAATAGCAGCTGAAAGGATCTCTTTGCCATATAAGCACAGTGAAAAGCAAAGAAATTACAAAATGCATTGTTCCCAAGTGCAAACTAAAAAAATTACCTCAGTATTGTTTGGGACAGACCCCCAGTTAAAGTTTGGTCAATACTTTTAGGACTTTTACTTTCACGACCAGATCACTGTGATTTGCTAATGCTTTGATTTTCTTAACACACACTCCAGATTCTTTGAATAAGAAAAAAAGTGAACTTCTGCTGAATTCTTTCCTGGATGAGGCAAGCCCTTCATTTTTTATGTTGTCATTTATATTCTCAAATAGGGTAAGGATATTAAGAAGAATCTCTCTGTCCCATTCTTTATTAAAGAGGGAAATCAATTCTGATGGTACTTTACAACTGACCAGCTCTCTTGTCATGGCTGGATTTTCAGTAAAGTTTATGATTAGTTTCATAATCTGAATCTTGGTGAAGTAATTTCCCAGGAATAACAAAGCAAAAAAGTCTGGAAAAGAATAGGAAAGCAAATGTTGGTAGTGATTTGTCACAGTCATGTTGGTTAACAGTCTTAGACCAGCCATCTGCACAGCTGAGTCCAAACGACAGATCATGGTGTCATCACACACTTGACTGATATATGTCTTAATCTTGCCCTGATTTTCCGCATTCACACTCAAGTTATTAAGGGCATTGTACGCCTTTTCCCTAATAATGGGATCTTTCGTTTTTATCAGTTTTGCAATAATTGGGAGACCACCCAATTCACGAATGGCATTTTGGTTAAATGAATATGCTGCATTGTTACCGAGAGTGACCAAGGCTACTTCCTGAATAAAAGGATCGTTAGTTCTTTCTAGGATGTTAAGGACCTTTTGAAGGTCAGTAGCACCCAGAATATCATCAATTTTATAGGGAAAGTTGAACTTGCCCCTTCGAACAGGCCATGATGTAGCTGGAGTCCTGGTGCTCTTACCTCTGGTCCTTCCCTTGGACTTGCCACTAGTCCTGCCCCCAGCCCTAGCTCCATTCCTCACAGGGTGGCAGCCTCCACCCCTGACTCCTGGGCAGGGTAAACCAGGTGTAAGGGTCCTGGTCCCGGAGATGGTACCCAACCTGGCCCCTCTGCCCGCCTTTGCACTTGCCTGTTCCTTCAGGGTGCTGAAAAGGGCCTTGGCCTTGGCCTCTAGGCCACCTCCACTCTGGGCCTTCAAGTGGGCCTCTGCCTTTACATCAGGTCCACTCTTGAGTTCCACGGACTCCTCAGCCTTGGCCTTTGAGTCACCCTGAAGTCTGGCTCCAGCCCCTGCCCCAGCATTAGCCTTAGCTCCTTTCCCAGTCTCTGCAATATCGCTAGATTCCTCCTCCTCATCGTCATCGTGGTCGTCCCAGATTTTCTCGCTCTCATCTCTTCCCCAGGTCAGTCTGTATACGCAGTAGCAGGCGCCAGCGCCGATCACTACACCAGCGGCCAAGCAGCCAGCTTCCCGAGTTCGGCCCATGCTGCCGCGAGTGTCTGGAGGGTTTGCTCTGGCCAGAAGAGTGCTCCCAAGTCAGGGGGCAGGGGGAGGGGGCTGTGGAGTCTTCAGCTACAGCCAGCAGGCTCTGCTGCAGCTACAGATACTGGGGGACCTAAGAATGAAAGAAAGATTTGAGGCTTCAGTCTCCTCCTTCTGTGCCTTCGCATGCAGACAGACTGAACTACAGACCTACAAACAGACAATACAAATGGGGACATGGCAGGGACTCAAGGGTAGATCACTGATTCCTTTTTTTAATCAGGAAGGTAATTTTGAAAATTTTCACCACCTCCAGATTCTCCAACCTCATGTTCAACCACCCCACGCCAGTATGTTAAATTTAAGATAGCTAATCAGTTCCCTACCTCCCCTGCCCCTCCAGATGTCCTGGGGGCAGTGGCAGCCCCACATGCACCCGCAGGGGTCCAGGCAGTTTCTTCCTTCTATTTCTTGCCTGGAAGTACACTGAGTCCTGCAAACCTGCATACAAAGCGGTGGGGGGAGTGGTGCTGAGAGCTCATGGGACAGACAGATGAACCTCACCCGTGACGGGACACACGTTCCTCTGCGGAATCACTGGCCCTAGTCCCGCGGAGCCCAACGTTTCCCACGTACGGTTCCCCTCCTCTCCTCACTGAGCTGCGGCTTTGAAGTTCATTATGACCCGCCCCCCAACCCCCCCGTTCCTTCAATCTCCTCCAATCCTCCACCCAGCCCCCAACCCCGAAAGTCACTGCCTTCGAAGGTGACTGCCACAACTCCTTCCCTGTAACAAAATGGATGGTGGTGGAGGGAGAGTGTCTAGAAGCCAGACAGGCGTAAAATGCACAAAAGTCTCGAACTCTGCCCTTGCCTCCGCCACCCCCAGCAACTCAGATGTACCAGGATACTCCTACCCCCACCCATTATATCCACTGCTCCGGAGCAATTTCCTTCCTCCCTCATCTCGGTTTCCGCCTCCACCTAACCTAAGGACTGACAACTCTGGGACCAAAGAGTAATTTGGAGAAAGGTCCTCCCCACCCCCACCCCAGGACTCTCGTGACACCTTTGTCCTCCCAGCCACTTCTTTCTGTGCAGAGCACTTTCTTTTGCAAGCTCCGCAATGGTCCAGAGAGGAGAGGAGGAGGGGTATGTGGGGGAGGTCCACGGGCCCACTGGAGTTTGCAGTCTTCACCATTCTCCAGCCCAGGGATCCCTAAATAGTGCCACCACTCTCACTCTGACATACTTGTTTCTGGACAGTTTTCCTCTTCTTCCTGCTCCTAGAGTTGGATTGGCCTTCAGCCGCAAGATCCAAAAACACAGACAGGCGACAGGGCAGAGACAGATTGCTAGGCAGACAGAACAGCACTTAAGACAGTCCCAACACCAGACTTTCCGAATCCAAGGTCCTGGTTGTCAAACAGATTTCACCTTTTGGTCTCTCACCTTACCCCCACTTCTCAGGACTCCGCTAACAGCAGCCCTCTTCCAGCAAGGGCGTCCATCCACCCCCTCCCCCAGCCCCCAGTCCCAGCCCCAGCCCCAGCCCCAGCCCCAGCGGTCGGCCATTTTCCCAGGAAAAACCACACCCCTTTCGAACAACTGGAAAGAGGGGAGGCGGGGCGAAGGAGTGAGAAAAACCGGAGGAGCAAAAGAAAACCCAAAGATCTCTTTGATTCCCCTGCCCGACGCAGTCTCAGCCCCAACGACAACTATGTTTCCTGTACGCGCTGTCATCTCCTATTTCCTATATAAAAGAGCAGGGAGGTAACTGGGGAGTCAGTAATGCGCCTGAGTTAGGAGGAGGACCCCAGACATCCCCGCCCTTCTGGGGGCCGCGGGGCAATCCCACCTTTACACTGACTTGCAGGGGTTCGGGGCAGATTCTTTATTCCTTTGCTCCGAGTGGTACAGCGCCCTACTGAAAGACACGGGGAATGACAAGACAGACGCCCAACCCCAAGATACTGGTTTGCTAGATGGACCAGCACACAGGACAAGAATCTTAACATCGGCCCTTTCAGATTCAAGGCCCTGGATGCCACAGGTTTCAGGTTTCCCCCCTCCTGGTCTGGGGTCTCCCCTGGAATCTGGCCCCCAAGGTCCACCATTCTTGTTCTGGAAAGGGCCGGGGATAGTGCAAGGGTGTGGAGAAAGCGAGCCCCGTCCTTCTTTAGTCTCCACCCTCCGCTACCCGCACCGCGGGAATCCCCCGGGCAAGCACCCATCCACACATAGACTGGCTGGGATCAGGGCAGTTACCTCCTCCTCCTCTCCTGGCCACAGGCCCGCCAGCCCTCGAGGTAATAGGGAGATGGCAACCGGACCAAGCGAAAGACCGGGATTAGAAGGACGTCTGCACACGTCGGCTCCTGCTCACGTGACAGCCACGTCACTCGTGAGCTCAGAACCCCAATTACCACTCCCACCAGCAGTGCGGCAGGAGCCGGCCCACCCCTTTCCTTTCCCTTCACAGCAGGTCCTGCCACTCATTTTCCTCTGCCAATCCCAGAAACCAGAAGTAGCTTATCTTGTGGTTGGTATTTGCCTTTCTTTGGTTAGCAGAGAGAAACTACATTTGCTCCCATGTCCATTGGTCTTTTCTTCCTCTTTGAGGAATAATTTTTCTCTCCTCTACTCCCTGTCCACCCACCTCTCCCTTCATGCCCCCCCCCAACAACGTAGCCTCAATGCTCAGCGTTTCCCCTGCACCCCTACACGAAATGGGATTCAAGATCTCAGAAAAGGATATGGGTAGTGGGAATGTCTTACTTTCTTAAACTTTTCTGTTCATTTTTTAAAAATCAGTAATGCATTACTCTTATATTGAGAAAATAAAATGATGCTATCTTCGTTTGACTGGAGAAGAATTTAAATTGGAGGGGAAAACCCAAAAGGCCTCACTAATTTTACTATATTGATTTATAACACAAGGAAAATGTTTCCACTGGTTACAGTCAAAAAGAAGCTTTCAAAACGTAGTAACCTGTTTTAAAATGGAAAACTGTTATTTTTCACATGGTCTATGAATTAGTCCACAAAGATGACTAGTTGTCTAATCTTTGCTATTTTACATAAATGATCTATTACTTTTTCTAATTTTGGATCAACTTACAATTTGATAAAACAAAAACAAAAAAATCTTGTATTGTTTGATTAAAGAAAGACATGCATTCAATGTTCCAAAGTCTTGGCTGACTGCTGTGTGAACCTCTTGTGATTTGATGGCTGTTCTGAACACCTGCCCCAGATTAGCTTTTAGTCTACTAAAGCTGAGGAAGCTGAGGGTGTGAGGGATGCAGAAATCATCCGATCTTCCCGGCCTTGTCAAGAAGGAAGGGTAGAAGGTGATGCCCTCCCATCTCTCCTATATTCCAGAGCTTCTCATCCCCTGCATTATAGAACCTGACTCTTTTTGCGCACTCTAAAAATATACATGGACAGGTGACCAAAGTGGTAAATGCCACCTTTACTCAGGTGACAAAACTGAGTAAACACCTTTGACTTCTTTCCTCCCTCCCTCCCTCAAATTCCCACAGAGATAACTCAAGGATGCAGAGAAGGGACTGCTGTTCCCACCTATTCCTGCAGCTGCAGGTTTCCATGAAGCCTAGAGAAGCAACTGCTGGGGGAAGCACCCAGGCCTGCCTGTCCTGCTCTGCCCTGATTAATGGTGGCCCAGTTAACCTTGTTCCTGATGCCGTCTGCTGCTACCACCTGGCCTGAGAGGGGCAGCCTGCCGGCCTCCCACCCCTGGCCTCCTTACCTCAGGGCACCCAGAGAGAGCCCAGCCTTGCTGCAGGGTCACTGCCCGCAGCCCACACCCACCTTGGTGCTCCCTCAGCCAAATGTATGCCTGGGCCTGAAGGACTCTCCCCACCGACCATACTGATTAACCTAGAGTAGGTATTCTCAACTGGCCACCTCTGTGTTCTACTGAAAATTGTATCAAAGTCATGTGCATGCATATGTCCATATTAGTGGGAAGAGGGGTCATAGCTCTCATCACGTTCTCACAGGCAACTAAGACTTAAAAAAAAAAAACCAAAAATAACTCGCTTTGAAAAAAAAGATACATCCCCTTAGTAGAAATCAATCTCTGTCTCTCTCTCACACACATTATACACACTCTTTATTTTTTTAAAAAATGTGCAAGCAACACAGAAATGTATAAAGTAGAATGTGAAAGTTCCCTGCAAAGCCTGTTCCACCACCAACCACTTATAACAATTTCCACCTTTCTTCATGCAAATACAGAGTCTATGTATGCATATGTGTTGAATAACAATATACAGAACAACTATATAAAGAACGAAAAGGCTCACACTGAGTGACATAAAGTGCAAAGAATCTGCACTTTAATTTGAGAACTGGTATCTTTAAAAATTGTGTCTTTCTATCCATGTCAACTTTTATGATCTTCAATAAATTTTATGTTTCTTCAGATAGGTCATACTCATTATTTGTTAAGTTTATTCCTAGGTGTTTTATGGTTTTGTTGCTTTGGGGGATGACATTCCTTTTATGATTATATTTTCTACCAGGTTATTGCCAAAGGAAATAATTCTGATATATTTGCTTTTAGTGACCTTTCTTAATATTTCTAATAGAGGCATAACTCATTTTATTGCGCTTTGCTTTACTGTGATTCACAGACATTGATTTTTTTACTAATTGAAGGTTTGTGGCAACCCTGTGTCAAGCAAGTCTATCAGTGCCATTTTTCCAACAGCATGTGCTCACTTCACGTCTCTATGTCACAGTTTGGTAATTCTCGCAATATTTCAAACCTTTTCATTATTATTATATTTGTTACAGTGATCTGTGATCAGTGATCTTTGATGTTACTATTGCAAAAACATTACAACTCCTTGAAGGCTCAAATGATGGTTAGCATTTTTTAGCAGTAACATATTTTTAAATTAACGTATATACATTTTTAAAGGCATAATGTTCTGCTCACTTAATAGAACACTGTATAGTGTAAACAAAACTTTCATATGCACTGGGAAGCCAAAAAAATGTGTGACTCACTTTATTGCGACACTGGCTTTACTGTGGTAGTCCGGAATTGAACCCACAATATCTCTGAGGTATGCCTGTAGTTTTTCAGTTGATAACTAGTTTTTCTAGGTATGCATACATAATCATTTGAAAATGATGATTTTTTTAATTTTGTCTTTTCCAATCATTATTATCTCTTATTCTTTCATTTTCTGGATGTACTACATCAACCAGAACCTCCAGAACTATGTTGAATAATAATGGTGGGGGCTTCCCTGGTGGCGC
Source organism: Physeter macrocephalus (assembly GCF_002837175.3). Classification (NCBI taxonomy): domain Eukaryota; kingdom Metazoa; phylum Chordata; class Mammalia; order Artiodactyla; family Physeteridae; genus Physeter; species Physeter macrocephalus. The sequence continues at coordinate 77,409,188 of NC_041234.1, read as the reverse complement.
AGTGGTTGAGAGTCCGCCTGCCGATGCTGGGGACACGGGTTCGCGCCCCGGTCCGGGAAGATCCCACATGCCGCGGAGCGACTGGGTCCGTGAGCCATGGCCGCTGAGCCTGCGCGTCCGGAGCCTGCACTCCGCAATGGGAGAGGCCACAGCAGTCAGAGGCCCGCGTACCGCAAAAAAAAAAAATAATAATAATAAATAATAATAATAATGGTGATTTGAGAGCCTCCTTATCTTGTTCTTGAAGTAAATGAGAATGCCCCTAATATTTCACCATTTAGTGTAAGGTTAGCTATTTGATTCTGCTGTGCTTTTCTTCATCTGTGTTTTTGTGATGGGGGGAGATGTTTAAAACCTGCACTCTCATAACACTTTATGTAAGACTGAGAAAATGTAACTGTCTACATCAAAATATTGGGAGGTGGAGAGAAAGAGGGAGCATTGCCACAAGTGCTGTGCTTATTGTGAATATGTTGATGAGCAAAAACAGACACTAATTCTGCTCTCATAGTGAAAACAAGACCTTAATGAAATAATCACATATACATACAAAGTGAGAAAAATACTTTGAAGGAAAGGAACAATGTTAATATAGTAAAAGAAGTGGCAGAGTCTGGGGATCAGGGAAGGCTTCCTTGATGGGGAGAGGAGTGAAACTTTGAAATGAGATTAAGGGAAGTAGGTGTTAACTAGGAAAAGAGAAGAAGAAGATAAAAATGTCTCAAATTCTCCACCTTTCTTATAACCACCATGATAAACCATCTACCTCAATCCTAGGATAAATCCTGTGAAAACCGCTGCTAACTTTTCAATTGACTCTTTCCGGTCTTTTTGTTGTTTTCTATACATCAACAAAAAATTATGTAGATATATGTGAATGTGTGTACATGCATATCTTTTAAAAATAACTTGGGATCATACTATGCAAACTATTCTGCAAACTACTTTTTCACCTAATATAACATGTACATCATTTTATCAGCTACAATAATATTCTCTAGTGTGGATTTATCAAAATTCAACCAATCTATTACTGGTTGATATTTAGCGTCTTCCCAAACTTAGTCTATTACCAAAATGTTACAGTGGAGACCTTTGTTTACATATATATTTGACAATTGTGGCATTATTTCCTTAGGATAAATTCCTAGAAGTGAAATCACTGGGTCAAAGTGGAAGTTCATTTTAAATTTTATCCATGCTGCCAACTCTCACCTCTTAAATTTTGATATATATTTTCCATGTTGTGCTCCAAAATTTTTTGGTTTTTAAAATTATAAGTGAGATTAAGCATCTTCCCATAGGTTTAACCATTTGTATTCCTCTTTCTATGAACTGCCTTTCCCAGTTTTTCCACTAGGTTTTCATCTTTTTCTTATTAATACATGAGAACTTTCTGTAAATTAAGGAAATGAGCTCTTAGATTGTCATAAGTATTATAAATATTTTCCCAGCTTATAATTTTCTTTGGACTTCTGCTATATAGAATTTTAAAAATCTTTATGATACAAACTATATCAATTCTTTCTTTACATTTTTTGGGGTTTGTGTCCTGCTTAGGATGGCCTGTATGTTTTTCTAATTTTATGTGTGTTTTTTAATATTTAAATTTTGGTCCATATAGAATTTTTTTTGTTGCGTTGCTTCTATTATCAGTAAGCCAGAAATTTTATCCACCCTTGCTTTTGCACCATTTGTATAAATGTCAACACAGTGAAAAAAGCAAATGACATCTCAGTGTTATTATGAATATATTTTTTCCAGCTTTATTAAGCATATGGAATTAATATTTTCAAAATAGTTAGCAAATTTTCCTAATACCCATTATCAAATAATACCTCTCTAGCTCCTGATTTTAAATGCCACCTTTATCATGAGCTAAATATCCACATATACTTGGATCTATTTTTTGATTGTCTATGTTCCTTTAATCTGTTATTTTTTTTCTTTTTATGTCCCTAACTGTTTTAATTACAGTATCTTTATAATATGTTTTAATATCTGGAAGGGTAAGGCCTCTCTAATTATTCTTCTTTTTCATAATTTGCCTGTCCACTCACATTTGTTTATTTACAGATAAAATGAATTGTTTTGTTAAATTCCCTTTAAAATCCTGTTTTTATTTCAATTTGGATGAAGTTAATTCTAAGGTTAACTGAGGGATAATTGGCATTTTTATAAGAATATGTTACCACTTCACACCAGTTAGAATGGTTATTATCAAAAAGATAAGAGATAAGTGCCGGTGCAGATGTGGAGAAAAGGAAACCCTGTTGGTGGGAATGTAAATTGGGGCAGCCACTACAGAAAACAGTATGGAGTTTCCACAAAAAATAAAAATACAACTACTGTATGATCCAGCAATCTCACTCTGTGTACATATCCAAAGAAAATGAAATCACTCTCGAAGAGATATTTGCACCCCCATGTTCATTGCAGCATTGATCACAATAGCCAAGACATGGAAACAACCAATGTGTCCATCAATGAATGAATGGATTAAAAACAAGCATCATGTACATATGGTACCCTGTAGGTTATCAATAAATAGTTGTTGAATGAATGAGTATATCTTGCAAATTTTTTGTTAATTCTTAAGCTTACTTTTGATATGTATAGTGGAATATTATTCAGCCATAGAAAAGAAGGGAATTCTGCCATTTGCGACAACATGGATGGAACTATATGTGGAATCTAAAAAAGCCATGAAAACATAGAGTAGAATGGTGGTTGCCAAGGGCTGCAGGGAATGGGAAGTGGGAAACTGTTGGTCAAAGGGTACAAACTTCCAGTTATAAGATGAATAAGTTCTGGGGAGCTAATGAAGAGCATGGTGACTATAGTTAACAGTACTGTAGTGTATACTTGAAAGTTGCTAAGAGAGTAGATCTTAAATGTTCTCACCATAACAATTACAAAAAAATGGTAATTATGGTAGATGTGTTAACTAACCTTAGTGTGATAATCATTTTGCTATATATACATGTATCAAATCAGCACATTGTACACCTTAAACTTACACAATATTATATGTCAATTATATCTCAGTAAAGCTGGGGAAAAAGTATATTTTTCTACCCAAAAACCCAGTTTCTCTAGTTATTTGTCTTCATTTATTTTTCCAGCAGAATTTATACATTAAAAACTATAACTGGGCTTCCCTGGTGGTGCAGTGGTTAAGAATCCGCCTGCCAATGCAGGGGACACAGGTTCAAGCCCTGATCCAGGAAGATCCCACATGCCGCAGAGCAACTAAGCCTGTGCGCCACAACTACTGAGCCTGAGCTCTAGAACCCGTGAGCCACAACTACTGGGCCCACGTGCCACAACTACTGAAGCCCACACGCCTAGAGCCCATGCTCCACAACGAGAGAAGCCACTTCAATGAGAAGCTCGTGCACTGCAACGAAGAGTAGCCCCTGCTTGCCACAACTAGAGAAAGCCCGCGTGCAGCAAAGAAGACCCAATGCAGCCATAAATAAATAAATAAATAAATAAATTTATAAATATATATATAACTCCTAGAACATTGCTTGGCACACTGTAGGTTATCAATAAATACTTGTTGAATGAATGAATATATCTAGCGTATTTTTAAAGTTTCTTCTTAAGTAGCTTACCTTTTCTCATGATTATTAGAAATGGAATCATCTTATATTTTTTATTATTTTTATATGTGAAAGTGATTGTTTTTTGCATATTGATTTTATAACCAGCCTCTTTATGGAGTTCCTAAAGTTTCAAGTGGTTGATTTTCTCAGATTTGTTTCATTTGCAGTAATGATAATCTCACCTCCTTTCCAATATTAATATCACATTTCTTTCTTTTGGATGATTGTATTAACTAGTATTTCCAGAACAATGTTAAATAATTGTGTGAAAGCTAACATCCTTGTCTTCTTCTTGATTTTTATGGGAATGCTTCTAGTGTTTATTCCTCAAGCATGAAGGACTTCTTGTTAGAAACTTATGTATATTTTTATCATATTAAAGAAGTGTCTACCTGTTCTTTTTTCTTTTACTGATAGTAGTTTTATTGGAGCAATAGGCACTCTCAGAGCTTTTTTTTTCTATTTTTAGAGAAAATACTTTTTTTTTACATCTTTATTGGAGTATAATTGCTTTAAATGGTGTGTTGGTTTCTGCTTTATAACAAAGTGAATCAGTTATACATATACACATGTTCCCATTTCTCTTCCCTCCTGTGTCTCCCTCCCTCTCACCCTCCCTATCCCACACCTCTAGGTGGTCACAAACCACCTAGCTGATCTCCCTGTGCTACGGGGCTGCTTCCTACTAGCTATTCACTTTACGCTT
>NC_041234.1:77372338-77404780 GCF_002837175.3 Physeter macrocephalus | reverse complement strand
CATTGTATGTATGTGCCACATCTTCTTTATCCATTCATCTGTTGATGGACACTTAGGTTGCTTCCATGTCCTGGCTATTGTAAATAGAGCTGCAATGAACATTTTGGTACATGACTCTTTTTGAATTATGGTTTTCTCAGGATATATGCCCAGTAGAGGGATTGCTGGGTCGTATGGTAGTACTGTTTGTAGTTTTTTAAGGAACCTCCATACTGTCCTCCTAGTGGCTGTATCCATTTACATTCCCACCAACAGTGCAAAAGTGTTCCCTTTTCTCCACACCCTCTCCAGCATTTATTGTTTCTAGATTTTTTGATGACAGCCATTCTGACCGGTGTGAGATGGTATCTCATTGTAGTTTTGATTTGCATTTCTCTAATGATTAATGATGTTGAGCATTCTTTCATGTTTGTTGGCAATCTGTATATCTTCTTTGGAGAAATGTCTTACAAACAAGAGGCAGGCAGAGGACATGGGGTGTATCTGACCTGGGAAGACCCCATAGGGTCCTACTCGGTTATACTCTTACCACTCAGCATCCATTCTTGTCCTTTATTCCAATGAAGAAACTCTCATCTCCAACAGGGAGGCAGGGACAAAAATCCCATCAGCCAATGTACTGTCATGGAGTAATGCTAATTCATACTCTCCACCTGAAACCTAATTTATTACAACCATCTCCAGTATTTTTCATATATTAGAGAAAAGAAGGGGAAAATAGTAAATTACAAAGATACATCTAGCTGCTACCTTTCCCCTCTGTAGCTGTTCATGAGGCCAAAATCAATAATCATAACTTCATTCTTCCATTGTTCATTTCATACTCCCTTTAGGTGGTCAAAGTTCTTTCCCTGATGTAGTGATCCTAACCTTCAGTCCTGTCTTTATGGGATTTCTGCACTTTCCCATTGAACAGGACTATTGGGCAAATCAGTATTAAGTGGTATCCCAGTGACTATCCCTGGGCTCCAAGCATACTTCTCCTTGTTCTCATTGTATAGCAGCAACCCTGCTTCCCCTTGGTGATAGGATTTAATTACTCCAGCCAGTACAATAGTCCCTGTCTCTGCTTATCAATTCAATAGCATGAGGAGACCAAAATGGCCAGGGTGCAGTTTCAGCTTTCAGTTTAATGGAACCATGGCTTTATTCCTTGGTAGCAGCATTCATTCCTTGGAAAAATAGAACCTCCAAACCTGCTGAGCCCAAGGTTGTGGAGACAAAACAAAATAAGTCTTTATTGGGTTAACTGGTATAATAGTGAGAGGGACCACTCCCTCCTCCACCTTCATTCCCAGACCTGTGTATTCTCACTATGAGGGAAATAACACTATATATTGGTCACTGTTTTTGAAGCAACTATTGTAGTCTTGTAGCACAGCACTGTCAACTCGGAACAGGTGATCTCATAACTAAGCCTTCAGTAAGTCATTTACTTTCCTATCAGGCAAGCTGCTTCTGCATGATGGAGTAAATGATAAAGACTAGTGAATATTTGGATATGACTCCATTATTGTACTTCATTTATCATTAAATGAGTTCCCTGGTCAGAGACAATGGGATACCCTGATGATAATTAAGACATTCTGGAAGTCCACGGATAGTGGCACTGACAGAATCATCGTGAGCAAAGAAAGCAAATGTGTTTCCGGAATATGTAGTTATTTCCATGAAGAAAAATTTCTGTTCTCACTGTGATAAAAGGTGTCCCATATAATAATCTTACCACCACAGGGCTGACTAGTACCCCAGGAAATAATGCCTTATTGTATTGAATGATTTATCCCCATCTTATTTTGTTGTCAGGTTGGGTATTCAGCAGTGTTAGTAGAAGATCAGCCTTGATGAGTGGAAGTCCATATTGTTGAGCCCATGCATAACCTCCATAACATTGATGCTAATCTAATAAAGGGAAAGAGAGGCAGAAGAGTCAAAGAAGATGTGGTGATAGAATCAGAGGTCAGAGTGATGTGGGGTGATGGGCCAACGAATGCAAGCAGCCTCTAAAGGCTGGAAAAGACAAGGAAACAGATTCTCCACTACAGCATCCAGAGGGAACACAGCTCTGTCAACCCATTTTTTACTTCTGACCTCCAGAACTGTAAGATAATAAATTTGCCTTGTTTTATACCATTGAGTTTGTGGTAATTTGTTACAGCATCAATAGGAAACTAATACAATGCTGTTGTTGTTGTTGCTGTTTTAAAGAACAGAAGAGAAAGTCTTCTATATTTACCCAGATATTTACCATTTCTATTGCTTCTCCTTCATTCATGAATTGTAGATTTCCCTCTGGTATCATTTCCCATTAGCCTGAAGAGCATCCTTTAACATTTCTTGTAAAGCGTGTCTGCTGGCAGAAAATTTGGTTTTCCTTAATCTGATAACATCTTTATTTCATCTCCATTCCTGAAGGATATTTTTGCTGAATGTGGAATTGTGTGTTGGCAATTCTTTTCTTTCAACACTCTAAAGATATTGTTCCAATGTCTTTTAGCCTTCATTGTTTGTGATAAGAAACCACAAGAAAACCACAATCTTTCAAATTGTTGTTCCCCTACAGATAATGTGTTAGTTTTCTCTAGCTACTTTCAAGGTATTTTTCTTTACTTTTGGTCTTCAGCAGTTTGGTAAGATGTGTCTAGGCATGGTTTTCTTTGAATTTATCCTGTTTGGGATTCATTAAGTCTCTTGAATCTGTAAATTTACAACTTTCAACAAATCTGGAAAATTTTAAACAATATTTTCTCAAATATTTTTTTTCTATCCCAGGAGGGGAAAGCCAAGATCAGGAGCTGTCACCACTTCCCAGCACCATCTTACAGACCAGAAGTTTCACTCAGGTAAAATGAGGTCCCTGCCTTCATCTCTGGTGCAGTGATTGAGGCTCTTCCCAGGAGAAAAGGCGGGATATAAGGATGAAGAACTTTGCAGCTCTGCCTGAGAGAACTGACTTAATTTTGAAAAGGTAGTAGAAAATTCCATGCCTACAGGCATTGTCAAAAACAATGGAGATTTGGGCTTTCCTGGTGGTGCAGTGGTTGAGAGTCCGCCTGCCGATGCAGGGGACACAGGTTCGTGCCCCGGTCTGGGACGATCCCACATGCCGCGGAGCGGCTGGGCCCGTGAGCCATGGCCGCTGAGCCTGAGCGTCCGGAGCCTGTGCTCCGCAACGGGAGAGGCCACAACAGTGACAGGCCTGCGTACCGCAAAAAAAAAAAAAAAAAAAAAAAAAAAAAAGAAAAAATGGAGATCATGGTGGAAGATAATTAAGAAGATGCTGGTAGCACTAACACAAGAAAAATATCAGAACACTCACAAGTTTACTGAAGAAAACCAGGGAAAGACAACCAATCAGAGCCCTCCTGGGATCATACACAATTGTAAGGGTCAGGAAGACTGTGTGCATATGCTAGGCTGCATGGAAAGGTATTGAATAGGCTTGAAGGGTGTAAAACAAAGAATGTTGCTCATCACTTGTTTCTACAAGGATTAAGTCATAAGCCACTGCAGTTGCTGACCAACAGTACACCCTAAAAAGAATTCAGGATGAAAAACAGGATGAGACACTCTGTACTTTGGAAAAACAGGGCCCTTAGATAGCACCTTAGATAGATATATCTCAGGAAAATGTTCAACTAACCCAGATTCTTGCATCTTCCCATACATCAAAAAGCACTAAAATTATTAACTGAGATACCTGGTCCACATGACTAGCAGTAACCTTTTACTGAGATGAATGCTTGACTGCATGTATTCCCTAGTCAAAATCATATATATACTGACTTCTCCCCCTACCTCTTTGGAGCTGTCCTCTCAGAGCTACTGAGAGGCTGTTTCCTGGGATCAGTCCTCAGTAAAACCCTGAATAAAACTTAACTCACAGCTCTTACATTGTGTGTTTTTTCTTTCCATTGAAAAGGGATTCCCCAAGCCACACACAGACCCATAAACACCAGGCAAAAGCCTTACTGGCACAAGGAGCTTAAACACAAGCACTGACTGAACCATAAGTTACTCTGACCCAGGGACTAATCCTAAAAAGCCAAGATGAAAAATAAAAGCACAGTCATCCTTGGCATCCTGGAACAATGTGTGAATGCCCAAGGCCATGCGTTTTCAGGAACAATCAGAGAAGAAACCTCCGAGTTAGTAGTCCCAGGCTGAATGAGCTAGGGGCAAAATATGTAAACTCACTGAAATGTGAGAGCAGCCTCCAAGCTACACACATATCCAATGGCAAAGGGTAAATATATAATTGGGCTTAAGCACAACCTTTGACCAATAAGTGACTTATGCTAACCCAGGGGGCAAAACCTAGGTAGACAAGCTAAAAGATAAAAATAAGGGGGAAAGAGCTGAGCTGGGAAAACACAGATGTACACTATGGGAGGAAATAAACTCCACAGAATTAGTCCCACCAACTCAATAAACAATAAACAAGTGACAGCAAACAACAACAACCATTGGGAGGAGGATCAGTATCCAGAGTTGCTAATAATATGTTACCTAAAATGTCCAGTTCTCAACAAAAAAATAAAATACAGGGGGCTTCCCGGGTGGCGCAGTGGTTGAGAGTCCTCCAGCTAATGCAGGGGACGCAGGTTCGTGCCCGGTCCGGGAAGCTCCCACATGCCGCGGAGCGGCTAAGCCCTTGAGCCATGGCCGCTGAGCCTGCGCGTCCGGAGCCTGTGCTTCACAATGGGAGAGGCCACAACAGTGAGAGGCCCGTGTACCGCAAAAAATAAATAGATAAATAAATAAATAAATAAAATACATACAACAGCTACACAGGTAAACATGAAAGACAGTATAAATGTATTTTGTTGTAACTATTTTTTCTTCTATCTGATTTAAAAGACTACTTCATAAAGCAATATGAATAAATATGTTGATATACATATAATGTATAAATATGTGAGTTGTATAATAACAATGCAAAGGAATGGGGAGGGATTGGAGATATTAGGAGCAAAGATTTGAAATTAAGTTGGTATTGACCTGAACTTGATTTTTATAAGTCAAGCTATTAATTACAATCCCCAGGGTAACCACTAAGAAAATACATTTTAAAATACAGTAAAAGAAATGACAAGGGAATGAAAATGGTACACTAGTAAATACCTATTTAACATAAAAGAAGGTAATAGTGGAGGGATAGAGGAACAAAAAAGACATAAGACATATAGAAAACAAATAGCAAAATGGCAGATAATAATTCTACTTTATCAGTGATTGCATTAAATATAAATAGATAAAACAATTTAAAGGCAGAGATTGGCAGAATCAATTTAAAAATATGATCTACAAAAATATACTGTCTACAAAAGATATTCAGAATCACAGATACAAATAGGTTGTAAATAAAAAGTTAGAAATGTTGTACCATACAAACAGTAAACAAAAGGGACCTGGAATGGTTATACTAATATCAGAAAAATTAGGCCTCAAGACAAGCATTGTTATTAGAAACAAAGAAGGGCCATTTATATTGATGAGAGGGTCAATCCATCAAGAAGATTTAACAATTGTAAACATACATGCACCTAATGATAAAACTCCAAACTACATGAAGCAAAACCAGATATAATTGAAGGGAAAATAAAAATTTATACAGGGCATAACAATAATATATGATATATACCAATTACTATGTGCCAAGTACTACTCTGAGCGTTAATCTTTTAATCATCACAGCAATTCAATAAAATAGGTATTTTTATTCCCATTCTAAATATGGGGAAAGTGAGGTAGAAAGAAGAGAAGAGATTTGCCCAAGTTCACATAGCTATTAAGTGACAAAACCTAGATTTGAAGCCAAGCTATCCACTGGCAGAGTTTATGTTCTTAACTACTCTTTCTCATGACTCAGCTGTGAATAATATTTATGTAGCCATAAAATAAACATAGAATATTGATTTAATAAAATATAGTGATGTAACAACAATATATTGGGAAATTGTGGGAGAAATGTGTATATGGGATGGGAGGTTTAAGATAACTGAATCTTAGGCTTCCCTGGTGGTGCAGTGGTTAAGAATCCACCTGCCAATACAGGGGACACAGGTTCAAGCCCTGGTCCGGAAAGATCCCACATGCCGTGGAGCAACTAAGCCCATGTGCCACAACTATTGAACCCACGTGCTGCAACTACTGAAACCCGTGTGCCTAGAGCCTGAGCACCACAACTACAGAAAGCCCACGTGCAGCAACGAAGACCCAATTCAGCCATAAATTGATTAATTAATTTTTTAAAAAGGAATAAGATTGTCAGAGCTGCAAGGGATTTAAAAAGAAGATAACTGAATCTTTTCATTGCAGAAAATCATAGCTGATGTGTAAAAATTAAAAGTCAAGAAATAAAAGTATAAACAGATTATTTAGAAATATGGAGTGATACCAGAAGAAATAGTTAAAAGATTTGAAAGTGATTCTCTCTGAGGAGGAGAAATGTGGGATGGGGAAGGATGAAGCAAAGTTCTGGTAGATTTTTGTTGTTGCTGTTATAAGCCTTATGGTACTCTATAACTATAAAAATTACATTTTAAAAAACCAGGACTCCAAACGTGTACAGAAAACGTAAGGACTGTTATGGGCTGAATGTGTGTCCCCCCCAAATTCATACGTTGAAGGCCTTACCCTCAGTATGGTTGTATTTGGAGATAGGTCCTCTAAGGAAGTAATTAAGGTTAAATGAGTCCATAAGGGTGGATCCCTGATCCTATAGGATTAGTGTCCTTATAAGAAGAGATATCAGAAAGCTCACTCGCTCTCTCTCCACACACATGCACCAAGAAAAGGCCATGTGAGGTCATAGTGAGAAGGCGGCTGTCTACAAGCCAAGAGGAAAGCTCTCATGGAAACTAAGTTTACCAGCACCTAATCTTGGACTTCCCAGGCTCCAGAACTGTGAGAAAATAAATTTCTGTTTTTCAAACCACCCAGTCTGTGGTATTTTGTTTCAGCAGCCCAAGCAGACTAATACAGGGACATTATCCTCAATGAAATAAGCCAGTCATAGGGACATTCCTGGCAGGCCAGTGGTTAAGACTCTACGCTCCCACTGCAAGGGGCATGGGTTTGATCCCTGGTTAGGGAACTAAGATGCCACATGCTGCATGGCATGGCCAAAAAAAAAAAGAAGAAAGAAAGAAAGAAGCCAGTCATAAAAGGACAAATAATGAACGACTCCACTTAAATGAGGTACCTCAAGTAGTCAAATTCATAGACAGATAGTAGAATGGTGGTTGCCAGGGGGATGGGATAATGGGGAGTTATTTTTTTTAACATCTTTATTGGAGTATAAATGCTTTACAATGTTGTGTTAGTTTCTGCTGTATAACAAAGTGAATCAGCTATATGTATACATATATCCCCATATCCCCTCCCTCTTGTGTCTCCCTCCCACCCTCCCTATCCCACCCCTCTAGGTGGTCACAAAGCACCGAGATGATCTCCCCTTGTGATGCAGCTGCTTCCCGCTAGCTCTCTATTTTACTTTGGTAGTGTATATATGTCAGTGCTACTCTCTCACTCCATCCCAACTTACCCTTTCCCCTCCCCGTGTCCTCAAGTCCATTCTCTACGTCTGCGTCTTTATTCCTGTCCTGCCCCTAGGTTCTTCAGAACCATTTGGTTTTTTTTTTTAGATTCCATACATATGTGTTAGCATACGATATTTGTTCTTCTCTTTCTGACTTACTTCATTCACAGACTCTAGGTCCATCCACCTTAATGGGGAGTTATTGTTTAACGGGTATAGAATTTCAGTTTGGGAAGATGGAAAGAGTTTTAGAGATGGATGGTGGTGATGGTTATGCAACAATGTGAATGTACTAAATGTCAATGAACTGTACACTTAAAAATGGTGAAGATGGTAAACGTTTTCTGTATTTTACCACAATTTTCTTAAAACGGAAAAAAAGAATGTATAGAGGTATGCACTGTAATATAGATGGGAGGCTGTATGCTTGGTTTCAGTTCTGCATTCCTGCTTGCCAAAGTCTCACACATATAGAGCTTCCTCAGCATTCTGCTCTCAGTTTTTCAGTCTGTACCCCTTGCTGGGGCTACCTGACTCACTCCTTGGCTTCAGTTATCATCTACAATACATATCTTTAGTCAGACCTTTCTTCTGTGCTCTATATACATACTTTTCAAGTGAACACTGAGCACCTCTACTTGAAAGTCCCAAAAGGACCTCAAATTCAAAGAATTCAAACCAGATGCATTCCCTTCCTCTCCCAATTCTACTGCTTCGTGTTTGAAAAATAGAAAGAGAAAAGAAATGTTAATACCCTTCCTCCTTCATTCCGTACTCCAGATTGTACTCTTTCTCCTACACCACACTGTCTTCAGGGCCAATTAGTTCATGTGTTTCCCAGAAATATGCCTTTTTCCCCTAGAAGAAGGACTGAATTTTCATCTTCAAAAAGTGATGTTAAATTATACTTCATATGTGCATGACCCAGCAAGGCCACTGTACCCCAAACCTTAAACCAACCCCTGATCCCTGAGTATGCTATAACAACAACACTAGAGTAAGAATCTGGGGACCCGGGGCCACAGTCAGACCCAGAACTGGCTATACGACCACTTAACTTTCCAAAATATCTAAGAATGTTATCCACTGCTATCTTAGCCTCATTGCTGCCCCCTAGAACTGGGGACGAGGGCCACCCTAAACCCCATGCTTTGAAGGGTCCTGCATATTACACATACACACACACACACACACACACACACACACTTATTAAAGAACACATGGGTGCCTGTGTTACATGGGATCTGGTGCTCATTGTTGGTGGAGTGCAACTTATAGGCCTAAACATCTGTACTTTGATTAACACCGTTCAGGCTCCAGGAAAATGCTTCTCCACATCTGTTTCCCTGTCTCCTTTAAACAAAAGGCAACTGTGTCCAAATGCCATGAAGATTTGTGGATTGTGCCACTGCTGACATAAGAAATAGACATTATTTCAGACTACAGGGAAGATTCTAGCAGTGAACCACTTAGGGAAGAGAAAAAAACAAGCCACCTTGTCAGAGCCTTCTTCTCAGATACATGAATGCCATAGATTTTTGCTTAACAAACTTTAATTTCCCAGTAGTGTCCATTTTCTTGTTTGTATTTATTTTCTGGTTTGTGGTTCCAAAGTAATAAAAAATTAATGCAATATTTGCAACAGTTGCATATAGAGGCTAAAGAATATTTCACAATATTAAACAACAGATATGACTCTTGATTTGGGGATGTATGGAGAGAGAGAAACACGCATGAATCGTGGTCACAGATTGGATCCCCAGGAAACAGATTATGAGACAAAGATTAGTATAGGAGGTTTATTGGGGAGAGCTCCTGGGATAAACATTTATGGAAGAAAAGGGAGAAAATAAGCAGGAATGAAAAGAGGAAAAAATCAAATGTCAGTGCACTATCAGTAGAATGCCTCAGCATACACTGTAGGGAATTCTGAAGTTAGGATGAAACTTCAAAGCTATCTCAAGTAGGGGCAAGAGGACCAGGCCTTTATACACAGCATCAGTGAGCCATTGGATATGGGACACTCTGAGAATAGGGTGTGATCTTGAACAAGACAATTCTCAGCTGATGAGATGCCTGAATGGGGCTGGCAGCCAAGGGCTCTCTGATGGCAACATTGTTAACAACTGAAGTAATAAGGTCTTTATTGCTAAAGGGAACTCTGGGCAGGGCATTGCAGTATCCACCACAGTCCACCCCTTGTGCCTCCCAGATCCGCTTTATATAAGTTCCAGGATAAGCTCTTCCAGGGGTCTGATAGGCCTCTCTTCCTAAGGGAAACTTAAACTATAGCCCCCAACACTGCAGCTGGTCTCAAAGCTGAAAATGACCATCCCTCACTTCCACTATCAATTACAGATCCCAATCACTCTTAGGGTCTTGGTGGTTTGCCTGGTGGTATGATCCAGACCCTCATTCCTGATCATCATGGGTTTCTCAGGCTGGAGTTGCTGTTCTTGATGATACCCACATACCAAGCCCATCAATCTATAAATAAAGCTGGGGTTTTTCCTTCTCAGTCAGCTTGTCAAAAAAGATCCCCCCATGAGGCCACAGGTGTAAGGAGTGTGAAAGGTGCTAGCACAATAGTAGTGGATATCATGGAGGATCTGCTCTAGCTGATTGTGCAGGTGCTTATACCCTCCGGTCCTTCTTGTGCTTGATCCCGTGTGTAAAACTTCCATCTTGTTGCTGGGCCTGCCCACCCTTACACCTTGGAGGATCTGACAGAACTCAGTTCATAATGGGCAGTTTTGGTTGTATGGTCACTTGTATGGTCATTTGATGTCCTATGACCATGTATTCCATCTCTACCAGGACACAGTAGCATATCAGGAGCTGTTTCTAAAAGATGTAATTCTCCACTTCATGTGGCATGACTTTGTTCCAGAATCTAAGTTCTGGTCTAAGTTGTGACCTTCCCATTGGGGCTTACCAAAAACTCCACATGGCATCTTCCACCAACACAGATATCTCTAATACCTTAGAGTCTATTGATTTCATGGTCCAAGTGGCAGGACTGCTTGAAACCACGGCCTGGACCTGGTATAAGGCCTTCTTTTGTTCTAGGCCCCACTCAAAGTTGGCAGCTTTTCATGTTACCCAATATGTGGGTCAAAACAGTAATTCCAGATGTGAAATGTGCTGCTTCCAGAACCCAATAAAGCCTACAAGACATTGAGCTGCCTTCTTCATGAGGAAGGTGGAAAATGCAATAATTTGTACTGTACTTTTAGAGGGAATATCCTGGCATGCCCCAGACCATTCAACCCCTAAAAACTGTACTTAATGTAGCCAGCACCTGTATCTTTGTAGGGTTTATCTGCCATCCTCAGGAGTACACATGTCTTACCAAGGCCTCCAACGTGCTACCCACTTCTTAGCCATTTGGTCCAACTAGCATGATGTCATCAACACAGTGGACTAGTGTCATATTCAGATGATCCAGATCTCTTCAGACTATACCATGACAGAGGACAGGAGAGTTAGTAGAGTCTTGAGGAAAAACTATAAATGTATACTGTTGTCATTCTATGTGAATGTGAACTTTTATGATGCTCCATTCTGATAGGGATAAGAAAAAAATATTTTCCAAATCAGTAGCTGATTACTGTACTAGGTACCTAAGGCCATGTCATCCTGTTCTAGCAAAGATATCGTATCTGACGTGGCAACTGCCCTTGTGCCACTACTTGTTGAGTTTATAGTAGTCTACTGTCATCTACCAGACTCTGTCCACATTTTTCAGGGGTCCAAACTGATGCATTAAGTAGAGATATGATGGGGACCACATCCCAGCATTCTTTAGGTCTTTAGGTGGCACTAACTTCAGCCATCCTCTCCAAGATGCTATCTATATGTTTTCATTTACTATATTTGCCAAGGAAGAAGACAGCAATTTCAAAGCTTCCACTTGGCCTCATCTACAAATATCTCTGACTCCACATGCCAAGGAACCAATATGGGGCTTGTACCAACTATCATAATGTCTATTCCAATTATATATTCAAAAACCAGAAAAATAACCATTGAGTGAGTCTGTGGACCCAGTGGAGCCACAATAAACCCAACATAGACTAGGAGCCTATATAACTTCTGGCTTCCATCTGCCCCTATTCTAACAGGGGTGAGGCAAGATGATACATTAGGTCTCTGCGTATCAATAGCAACTCACAACCAGGGCCCATCAGCCCTCAAAATGTTTGGGTATTCCTCTTTCCCCAGCACACAGTTACCTTCGTAAATGGAAGGACTGGAGGAATCAGTCCTGGGTACCCCACTCCTTTAAACAGTGCTCTCTGGATCAAAAACTGACTTAAGGCCAAAGCTGAGCAGGAGAGTGTGACTTCTTATTGAGGCACCTTCCCTCAGACTTCTGAGTATCTTTGATTTTTTTTTGATTGCACAGATTGAATACAAATTGTTGGATGCCTATTTCCCCTAGGGCAATGTGTCATATTGACCACCCACATTCTATTAACTACCTCTTAACCATCTATCTACCAGGAGGAGCACTGTGTTCTATTAACCCTCTCCAAAGCTCTCTGCAGATCAGGCCTTCCCGACCTATTACTCTGACCCTCTGGTGCATTATGGTATTTGCATCTACCTGACTTCTGACAATTGAGTACAGTTATCCTGTCTCTACTGTTTCAGTGGCATCACCATTTCTATCAGTGATCTTCATCCTATAATACCCTCCCCTACTCTGAGCCCTGGTCTGCAGAGGCAAGCCACCACTGAACTTCTCAGTGATGCTGGTAACCCTTTAACCAGTGCATTCCTTATAGCTTTAGCAAATGGTGTGCCCTTTGGGTCGTCCTCCAGAACATAGTCCTCTGGAGGGCTTTCTGGCTTTATAATATATTTATTCTATTCCCACTTCCCTGAGCCTTTAATCCCTTCTCCCACCATCTGCAATGGACACTCTGGCCTTTATACCTCAATGTGGGCCATTGGTTTTTCTCCATTATTTGAGGAGCCATTCTAATAGTGAGTTCACATTGACCTCCTGGGATCTTTTCCAGGATGTCAAATCCTGTATCTTGGTAGAGGACTCTCTAATCAATTAATTCTCCCTTATTCAATTTTCTATTCTAGCTCCCCTGATCAAGGCCCTCAGAATTCAGTCCCATGCTTACTCCCTCAGCATCTGCTAGAACATGCTGGCTAGGTCCTGCAGCTCCTTCGTGAGATATTCCCTTTCCTTCCTTATTAGGCCCAGCACAACACCAATGAAGTTATGTAACTTAACCCTAGACATAGGCCCAGTGGCCAGGATGGGAGGTGGGGGCAGATTCTGTGGGAAACACACATTATCTTACAAGGGAAAGGGCTCTGCATGTTCAAGCAAGGTGAAGCACTAACCCTTAATAGGAAGGAGTGGGACACTTCTGAACGCTCAAGGAGCTCAGGGAAATCTGAGGATATAAGACTGTTAGGGACATCAAACCAGATGTCCCTATTCCATGTGTCAGGGTCACATTCCTTCCTAACCAGGGCCCTGGTCTTGGCATAGCAGACTTGTCTTGGTTTAGATATTAACTTTCTTTGAAGCTTGTTTCAATAAGTCCTGGGCCTGGTCCTCACATTTCTCTACTCTCTACCTGAAAAAGATGAGGGCCTCTTTATATGCTGTGAATGAAACCCTCTGGCTTTCACACATAGCTTAAATTGTTGACTAATATAATTCAGCTTTTCATTATCTTTTCCTAGAGGTCCATCAAGCTGAGCAATAGCCACCCAATTTTCTGGACTTTCTTATACTTAATATACCTCACATATTTCTCAAATGTCTACCACATGGCACCAGTTAATGCATTCCCTTCCATGAATGCCATTCTAGTTCACCTCCAGTGAAAGCTCTAACTCCTCTGCTACCTGTTCCACGTGTCTATCTACTCCACCTACCACAAATGATGGGGTCCTCATTGCCAGCTGGGCAGCAGATGATCCATCTCCTAAATTTCATCACAGTGTATGCTTTTCTGAACCTCTTCTTGTACCAACTGTTGTAAGTTGGCTTCCTGGAGGGCAGACTCAGAGACAGGGTTCAGCATGAAGGGCTTTTATTAGGGAATGCTCTTAGGATTAAAACCTGTGGAAAGGAAAAGAAGGAAGCAGGATTGGACAGAGGGAGAAGTTAAGCTGTCCCATTTGGGGCAAGAAGGCCATGTAGATCAGTCATTGAATGTGAAGTACCCCAGAAAGGAGGTATGACCTTGGGGGGAGGTGGCTTTCTAGCTGAGGCAATTCCCGAAGAGGGCTAACAGCTGAGGGCTGTCTGCTGGCAGCACTCCTAGCAACTGAAATAATAAACTCTTTATTCCTGAAGGAGGATTAGGGCAGCAGATTGCAGAATTCACCACAAGTATGACATCATTTTTTCCACTGGAAAGTTGGTGACCATCAAATGCTAGAATTGAGAACAGCTTTACTTTCAAAACGATTAATGAAATTTAAAATTTCAAACATTTATACTTATATTTATGACTTTAAGTAATATTTATTTTAAAATTTTATTTATACCTTCCAAATATTCAGACATAAATATGTGAACCTCCATTTATACTTTTGTTCTAGTGCCCTGAAATGCTATTAACAGGCCTGCTTAGCCTGAATTCATCCGTTTCCTTTTAGTAAATTATGCAAAAAGTCCTGGTTTATTATATAAATATCAGAAAATACAGATGAGTAAAAAACAGGTAAAATCACCCATTAATCTTACACTCTCAGGGAACTATCCACATTCTCAAGAGTATACACACCAAAGTTTATACATAGAGATAATTTAAATATATGTTCTTTCTTCATAAAAAGTATAGCATGTGCTTTTGCAGCCTATTTTCCCCATTTAAGATTATATGCTGAATTTTTCCCATGTAACTAAGTGTAGTTGCCCATCAACATTTTCAAGAGCTGCATAATGTCTCAATGTGTAGGCATACCTTAATTTCTTAGCCAAGTGCCTATTTCAAGACACTTGGGTCATTCACAATTTTTCACTCTTCAAAAAGGTACAGATGCACAGCCTTGTACAAGCTGATTATTTGATTATCTCCTAATGATAAATTTCTACAAGAGGAATTTCTGGGTCAAAGAGCGTGCACATCTTGAAAGCTTCTAAAACATGTATCCAAATGGATCTTGTACCAAGTATGCTCCCACCAGTACAGTTTGAAGGTGTCCCTCCACCCACACCCTCACCATATCTAGGTTGGAAGACAGGTGGATCTTCTCCAGTATGGATGCCAACAGCCCTCTCAATGGTTCCATAAAGACTCTGCCCCAACCAATCTTGTAAAAGAAATCTGATAGAAGCTCTAAAAATTATTCTTTCTTCTATTATATTTTTTCATAATTCCAAAATAATCACTAACATATTCACTCCCATAGACACCAGAGTTGGACAAGAAAGAGGATGTTTTCCTATCAAATGCCCTCAAGACCCTACAGTAAAATTGTCCCTCCCTGTATGTCCCCAGGATAGGTTCCAGCACTTCTTCATTCAAAGCATCTCTCACTTCCTTCCTCCCCTTGCCACTCCCATTGCCACCAGTGAAATTTCACACCTTTAGCAACTATGCCTGAACTATGGTGGTAACTTCCTAAGTGGTGTTCCAATCTCCAGTGGCCACTCCTGTCCCCACCCCAACTCTGACCCATTCTGCACACAAGTCAGTCACATAATGTTCCTTTCATCTTGTCACTCCTCTGGTCACAAAAGGCTTTCGTGTCTCCCAGAGGTGGGTAGAATATACAGACACCTCAGTTTAGAAATCAGGGATCCTCCATGAATGGGACTCACCCAACTGCTGGACTGTATTTTCCATCACTCCCCTCCCCACACTTTGGACTCCAGGCAGGCCAGCCTCCTCTGTGGAGCAAAATTCCCACCTCCATGCCTTTCTTCCTGTCACTCCTCCCTCCTCCAATGCCCTTCTACCCTGTTTTTATCCTGTCTTTCATGCCCAGCTTACTTAAGTGCCCCCTCCTCTGCAAAGCTTTCGCTGAACACTGTTGCATGCAGAAGTTTCTTCTGCCTTTAAGCACTAATAGGAAACAGCTGGCTATGATCAGAGGCTCTCGGTTTTGTTAGTATCTTTTTGTTTCCATACATCTTGCCTTTCCAAATAGATCACAGATTCAAGGACAAAGATGTGTCTTTTTTCTGCTTAAAGCACACAACTTTATTGATGACATAAAAATAAAGTCTCAAATGTATAAACATAAGTCCACACAAAGGACCAAAGATTACCTTACTTATGAAGAATCAGTTCAGTTTCTGCTCATGAAGCATACCAAAAATATCTCAATCCAGACAAGGTAAAAATCAACACATGTATTTTCAGTACAAGATTGAATTCATTTGGTGTTTATAAAATGGTCCAGCTAACGACCATCATAAGCAACATCAATTTAGAAATTATAATGCAATTTACAATGTGCATTACTTCCAGGCTGCAAAACCACAATATTACTCAAATTTGTCTGGAAAATTACAACTAATCAGAGTTTACTTAATAATAGCTCAACTCTTTCTTTCACCTCAGGGTCATTGTATTCTGCTGCTAAGACTCGAAGTTTCTTGGCACATGCTTTAGGTCGTTGGAATATGAAATAAAGGGAATTTTTACTGAACTTGTCCTGGGTAAATACTTTTGCTCTTCTTTTAAAATGGTAATTTATATTTTCAAATAGTGAAAGAGCATTAAGAATATTTTCCTTTGTCTCTTTCTTGCTAAAGATATTAATCAGTGATGCTGGTGCATTGGCAATGAGCAAGTCTTTTGTCATAGATGGATTTTTAGAGAAATTTAAAAGCATTCCCAAAATATGGTCTTTAGTTTCTCCACTTCCCACAGTTAACAAACGAAGAAATTCTGAAATGTAATTTGTAACCATATGCTGATATTCACTAATAATAGTCAGGTGCTTTATCAATCTCAATCCAGCCAGCTGCACATTTGAATTCAAGGGATAGGTGATGGTGTCTTCACATACTTGGTTTAAGTATGTTTTAACCTTCCTGTGATTTTCAGCAGCCACCGAGATGTTATTCAGTGCATTTAAAGCCTTCTGCCTAACACTGGGGTAGGGATTATTGAGCAAGCCTTCAATAATTGAGATTCTACCTGCATTACGAATGACTTCATGGGAGAATGGGTAATCACGGCTGTTATACAGAGCATTATTGGCTATTTCATGAATAGAAGGATCTTCAGTCATCTCAATCATGCAAATGAGTTTTTCAAGCTCTCGTGGATCCATATTAGTTTCACGTCTACAGCGGCAGGCCCAAGGCTGAGTTTTCTCCCCAGACCTGATCTGCTTTCTGAGCTCATCTTCAGGTGGGAAGCAGGATTCATTTTGGTATGGAAATTTCATTTCTGTCCAGATCATGGCTCCCGCCCATGACCCCATTCCTGCCCCAGGGACCATGGATGGATATGTGACTCTTGACTCAGCTGACTTTTTGGCTTTAGTCTTAGGTGCAGATTTGTCCTCACTTCTGTTTTCATTACCATCCCAGAAACAAGACTTTACATCGACTCCACCAGCAGCTTCAAGCTTATCCTTGGTGCTGGCCTTATCTCCAGCCCTACGCTCAAAATTGACATCTTTCTCATGCTTAGATCTGAATGCATTACTGTTCTCACTCTCAGCCCAAAACAAGGACCTTAAACTTATCTCCTCAATATCAGGGCTGGATGCTCTACTTAACTCATCCTCATCTACATCCCCAGCCAAAGTCCAGGACCCCATGCCAGCCTCTTCCCCAGCCCCAAGCCTAGACCCTGTAGTGGCTGCATCTCCATCCCAGAGCCAAGACTCCTGCCTGACCTCAGCCCCAACCCCAGCCCCAGCCTCAGCCCCCACACAAGAATCCATACAGGCAGCCTCATCAGATCTGATCCAGGACCCAATACTGTTTTTGTTCTCAGCCCCAAATCTAGAACTAATGATAGCCTCTTCCCTAACCACTGAGCTGGATTCAATACTGGCCTCATTTTTATCTCCAGGACTAGACACAATACCAGCTTCTTCCCCTCTCCAGAACCAAGACCCTGTACTAGCCTCACTCCCAGCCCCAAACCAGGATCCTTCATTGGCCTCTGTCCCAGCACTCACCTGAGACCTTCTACTGGTCTGGTCTCCAGGCCTAGCCCAGGACCCTCCACTTGCCTGCTCTTCAGGCCCCAGGCTAGACCCTCTACTGGCCTCATTCCCAGGCTTAGACCCAGCCCAGGATTTTCCACAAGCCTGATCCCCAGTGCCAGCCCAGGAGCCTCCTCCACTGGCCTGATCCTCAAACCCAGGTTTGGAACAGCTACCAGCTTGATCCCCAGCCACAATCCAGGACCTTCCACTGGCCTGACTCCCAGTGCCAACCCAGGACCCACCACTGGGCTGGTCTGCAAGCCCTGGATTAGACCCTCCAATGGCCTGGTCCTGAGCACCAGACCAGAACGCTCCTCCACTGGACTGATCCTCAAATCCAGGTTTGGAACAGCTACCAGCCTGATCCCCAGCCCCAGCCCAAGACCCTCCACTGACCTGACTCCCAGTATCAGCCCAGGACCCACCACTGGACTGGTTCATTGGCCCGAGCCCAGGCCCTCCAATGACCTGGCCACTAGACCCACCCCAGGACCCTCCTGTATTGGCCTGACTCCCACTGCAAGCATAGAACCATCCAGTGGACTGATCCTTGAGCACTGGCCTGGATCCTCCACTGGCCTGGTCCCCAATGCCAGCCCAGGAATCTCCAACGGACTGGTCCCTGGGCCCCAGTGTAGACCCTCCACTAGCCTGGCCCCCACTGTCAGCCCAAGACACTCTTCCAGATTTGGCCTGATCCTCATATCTAGGCTTTGCCTCAGCACCAGCCTGATGCCCCGGTCCAACCCAGGACCCTTCATTGGCCTGGTCCACAGCCCCAACCAAGAAACCTCCACTGGCTTGGTCCCCAGAGTCAGCCCAAGACCCTCCACTGGACTGGTCCTCAGGCCCTGACCCAGTCCCTCCACCAGCCTGGCTACCAGCCCCAGCCAAAGACCCCTCTTCACTGACCTGATCCTTAAATCCAGGCTTGGACCCACCACCAGGCTGATCACCAGTCCCAGTCCAAGAACCCCCACTGGCCTGATCCACAGCCCCCACCAAGAATCCTTCACTGGCCTGGTTCCCAGTGCCAGCCCAGGACCCAACACTGGACTGGTCTGCAAGCCCTGGCCTAGACCCTCTATTGGGCTGTTCTCCAGCTGTAACCCATGACCCACCACTGGACTGATCCACAAGCCCTAGCCCAGACCCTCCACTGGCTTGGTCCACAGTGTCAGCCCAGGCCCTTCCACTGGACTGGTTTTCAGGCCCCAGCCCAGCTCCAGCCCAGGACACATTTTCATTGGTCTGATCCTCAAGTCTAGGCTTGGATCCACCACCAGACAAATCACTAGTCCCAACCCAGGATGCACCGCCAGACAGATCACTAGTCAGAATCCAGGACCCTCCAGTAGCCTGGTCCACAGCCACAGCCCAGTACCCAATGTTAACCACATTCCCAGCTGCAGCCTGAGCCCAGGACCCTCCATTAGCCTGAATCCCAGCCCCATCCTGGGACCTTCCACTGGCCTGTGCCTCAGCCCCAGCCCAGGATGCTCCATTGGCCTGGTTCTCAACCACAGTCCAGGACACTCCAATGGCCTCTCCCCCAGTCCAGGATACCCCACTGGCCTGGCTCCCCGCCCAGGAACTCTCACTGGCCTGAGCTCCAGTCCAGGGCACCACAACAGCCTGGTTCCCAGTGCCAGCCCAAGAAGCCCCACTGGCCTGGTTCTCAGCCACAGTCCAGGACCCTCCAACAGCCTTGTCCCCAGACTCTACCCAGTAACCCCCACTGGCCTGGCCTGCAGCCCAGGACTGTTCACTGGCATGACTCCCATCCCAGAGCCCTCCACTGGCCTGGTCCCCAGCTCCAGCCCAGGATTGAATACCAACCTCATTCTCACCCCTAGCCGCACTCCAGGATTCAGCATTGGCTTCATTCTCATCATCAGCCCAGGACATGCTATTCTCCCAGTATCCATCCCTAGCCTGAAACCTAAATTTGATCCATCGCTCAGAAGCAATCCAGTCCTCAACACCAATCCCATTCCAGTAGTACTCATGGACCTTAGGCTGAGACTTTTTGCAGGCCTGAATGCCTGCCCAACCCTCACTCTCAGAAGTGGGTGTGGCCTTAGCCTTCGGCTTTACAGAGACATCTCCTGTGGCTTCTGCCTCAGACTTATGCACAGCCTTGTCCTTTGCCCCAGATGAGGTCTTACTCTGGGAATGGGCTACAGACTGACGCTGGCCAGAGCCCATCGTACATGCTCCAGCCTCTACCTTAGACTCAGCAACATGATTGCCCCTAACCTTACTCCTGGCACCAAGCAAGGCCTCACCCTGGGAATTGGCCACAGCCTGGGGTGGGGCAGAGCCTGTTGTACCTGGTCCAGTCCCTGCTTTAGACACAGCATTGGGATTGCCCTTGACCTTACTCCTGGCACCAAGCAAGGTGTCGCCCTGGAAACTGGCCACAGCCTGGGGCTGAGTAGAACCTGCTGTATCTGTCTGAGGCTGGGCAGAGTCTGCTGTAACTGGCCCAGCCCCTGCCTTAGGCACAGCACTGGGTTTGCCCCGGACCTTATTCTTAGTACCACACAAGGCCTCACCCAGGGAACTGGCTGCAGCCTGGGGCTGAGCAGAGCCTTTTGTATCTGTCTTAGACCCTACCTTAGACACAGCATTGGGATTGCCCCGGACCTTATTCTTAGTACCATATAAGGTCTCATCCTGGGAATTGGCCGCAGCCTGGGGCTGAGCAGAGCCCTTTGTATCTGGCCCAGACCCTACCTTAGACACAGCATTGGAATTGCCCCGGACCTTATTTCTGGCACCAGGTAAGGCTTCACCTTGGGAATTAGACTCAGCTTGGGGCTGAACAGAGCCCACTGTATCTGCTCCAGCCTCTGCCTTAGACACATCGTTGGGATTACCCCTGACCTTATTCTTGACACCAGGCAAGACCTCACCCTGAGAACTGGCCACTGCTCGGAACTGGACAGTGTTTGTTGTATCTGTTTGAGGCTGGGCAGAACACGTTGTATCCGGTCCGGCCCCTGCTTTCGACACAGAATTGGGATTGCCCCGGACCTTATTCTTAGTAGCAGGCAAGGCTTCACCCCAGGAATTGGCCACAGCCTGGGGCTGAGCAGAGCCTGTTGTATCTGTTTGAGGCTGGGCAGAGCCCTTTGTATCTGGCCCAGCCCCCGCCTTAGACACAGCATTGGGATTGCCCCTGACTTTAATCTTGACACCAGGCAAAGTCTCACCTTGGGAATTGGCCACAGCTTGGGGCTGGGAAGAGTTCTTTGTATCTGGTCCAGTCCCTGCTTTAGACACAGCATTGGGATTACCCCGGACCTTATTCTTAGTACCACACAAGCCCTCACCCTGAGAATTGGCCACAGCCTGGGGCTGAGCTGAGCTTGCTGTATCTGTTGCAGGCTGGGCAGAGCCCTTTGTATCTGGCCCAGTACCTGCCTTAGACACAGCATTAGGATTGCCCCGGACTTTATTCTTGACACCAGGCAAGGCTTCCCCCTGGGTATTGGCCATAGCCTGGGGCTGTGCAGAGCTCTTTGCATGTGGCCCAGCCCCTGACTTAGACACAGCATTGGGATTGTCCTGGACCTTCTTCTTGGCACCAGGCAAGGCCTCGCCCTGGGAACTGGCCATATCCTGAGGCTGACCACAGGCCCTCAGTTCTGCCTTAGCCCCTGCCCCAGAAATGGTATCAGGATCACCCCTGCCATCAATCCTGGAATCAGGGAAAACATCAGCTTGGGCCTTGACCCCAGCTTGAGGCTGTGCACAGGTTTTCATGTCTGCTCCGACCCCTGCCTTACACTTGCCTTTGGCTTTGCCCCTAGCTTTACCTCTGGTACTAGGTAGAGCCTCAACCTGGCTCTTAGTGGAAGTCTGAGACAGTGCCTTTGTGTCTGTCCCAGCCTCTTCTTTACACTTGGTGTTGGCATTGCCCTGAGCCTTAATCCTGTCATCAGGCAAGGCATCAGCCTGGACATTGGCCTTAGGCTGAGGCTGTGTATAGGACTCAGTGTCTGTCCCAACCCCCACCTTAGATACGGCATTGGAATTGCCTCTACCCTTACCCCTGGCATCAGGCGTATCCTCAGCCTGAGCACTGGCTACAGCTTGAGGCTGAGTGGCAGCCCTCGTGTCAGCTCCAGTCATTGCCCTAGATGTGACATTGTTATTTCCCCTATCATCAACCCTGGCACCAGACATTGTCTCAGCCTGTTTCTTGGTCACAGTCTGAGACTGTGTAGAAGCACTTGTACCTGCCCCCACCCTTGCCTCACACATGGCATTGGTATTAACCCCAGCATCAACCATTGCCCCAGGCATGGCCTCAGTCTTGGCTACAATCTGAGGCTGAGTGGAAGCCCTCATATCTTCCACAGATCCTGCCTGAGACGCGGTTTTGCAATTCCCCTTGGCCTCAACCCCAGTACCAAGCATGTCATCAACCTGGATCTTCGCCACAGCCTGAGACAGTGCACAGGACTTCATGTCTGCTCCAGCTTCTGCCTTGGACTTGGTGTTATGATTTCCCTTAGCATCAACTGAGGTACCAGACCTGGCCTCAGACTGAGTCTTGGCCATACTCACAGTCTCTTCCAGGGCTCTCAACTTGGTCTCAGCCACACTTCCAATCTTGTTTATGGTACCCATCTTGGCCACTTCCCTGATTACTGCCAAGGCCTCATTCTGTGTCACCATCACTCTGTTCATTTCTGTCTCTTTTTCAGCCAATATACGAGTTTCTGCTTTGGTCTGGGTCATTGCTTCTTTCTTGGTCTCTGCCCTAGCACCAAGTGCCCAAGCTTTAGCCTTGGTCTGGGTCACTGCCTCTTTCTTGACTAGTCTCCCAGACTCAGAGTCAGTCTGGGTCACTGCTTCTTTCATGGCCACTTCACTGGCTTTGGCCTCAGTCAGAATCACTGCCTCTGTTATGACCACTGTTCCAGCCACTGTTTTGGCCTCAGATTGGGTCTCTGTCTCTGCCTCAGCCATTGCCTTGGCCTGAGAGTTGGCTTTGATTCTGGCTGTAGCAGTGGTCTTAGTCTCTACTTCAGCCCTAGCCCCACCTCCTGCTCCAGTTTCTGCTTCAGTCTTGGGCTTGGGTCTAGTCTCAATCTCTGTCCCAACCATGGCTTCACACATCGCCAAGGTCTGGTTCTGTATCCCAACCACAGTCTCCATCTTGACTCTGGACCCATTTCTGGCAAGTCTCCTCACACTCTGGGCTCTTCCCTTGGTTAATCTGTAAATGCAGTAGCAAGCACCAGCCCAGATCATCAGTCCTGCGGTCACCCAGCCCACTTCCTGAACACGACCCATGTAATCACCCTTGCTGAAGACACGAACAAGGTACAGAGGGGCTCAATCAGGCTGGGAAAAGTGGGTAGTAGGTCTGCGCATAGGCGTGTGAGAGTGTTGGTCTTCAGCCACTCAAAGGCCACTACAGTTGCCACTGGAGGTGGACCTAGAAGTGGAGGAAGGAAATGCACTAAAATTTCTCTTCTAATTTGTGCATCACACAGATAGATACAGAAGGACAGGAAAGTGTAAAAATGATGTGCTTGGTGGAAGAAGAGGATGATTAGCAAATTCTCTCTCCATCCCTTTTATTTTATCTCCTCTCCATCTTCCCCAGTGCCCAACAATTTCCCCCAAGGTACTTCCGTACACATTTCCTTATACCAAATGAACAGTGGAAAGGACGGTGGTAAGGCTGACTATGAATGGTAAAGACTGGGAAGCCCTCAGACTTCGATTCTTACTGGACCTACTCTGGTCACCACTCCCACAGGTCCCCATCCTCATACCAACCTGTAATGATCAAGGCAGTTCCCTCCTCTTTCCTTCTCTTGATTGGAGATATACCCTAAAGTAGATCTATAAACTCATGAGATCTGTGGACCTAGAGACAGACAGATGGACAGGCGGAAGTGAAGATTTTGCTCTTTTGTGACAGATACATTATTAGCAAACTACCTCTCTATCCCCTTCAATTCGCCCCACTCCCTGTGCCAAAATAAAGGTGAAGGTGTGGGGTAAGTGAAGAGATGGTGGGAAAAGTGACTGGAAAAAGGAGAGACTGAGTATCCTCCAGACTGGACACTGGCCCTACTGGATGGACACTGGTCTCCAGCAACCCACCTTAGATGTCTACCCAGCCAGTCCCCATCCTCTTACCAGTCTATACTGATCAGGGATCATTTCCTCCTTGTTTCTTTGCTTCCAGTGATCTCAAGCCTTTCAGACCTGTAGACCAACCTGTGGACAAGTAAACAAACAGATAGTAGAGACCGGGTCCTTCACAGAACAAACAAGCACCTTGATCCCTGACTCCAGTCCCTGCCTTGTGAGAGCCCATGTCCAGTTTGCTAATATGATCCATCCTTTCAAGTCTTCTCTCCGTCACACTCCAGCCCACCCTTACCCCAATATTTCTACTATTTCCTGCACTGAAATCAGTGGGGGGGTAGCAACACTGTGGAAATCTGGCAGAGTGTAGGAGAGGCAGTAGAACCCTCCACTGAGACCGTCTCAAGTCTCAGCCACCTTATATGCCCACCCTCTCTTGTTACCCCCAGGCACTGCCCATCTTCACACCAACCTCCACGGTCCCAGGCCAGTCTCCCAATTTCCCTTGCTTTCAGTGGTAAACAGCCCTACTGTCGCCCTATGGGAAGACCTAGGAAAAAACAGAGAAAAAAGGGAAGGTGAAAGTTGAGTGCTTGTGACATCCCAGCATCTGAAACATGGGTCCCAGTACCTGCCTTACTGGATTTAAAGATCTGTTCTCTGGCAAGCAAAACCTAGGGCTTCTCCAGCACTGAAATGGGCAGGGTGGAAAGGGGAGGCAGGAAAAAGGGGAGAGACAGAGGCGAATTATTCTAAAACCACCTGTAGGATTCTAGGGCTTCTCCCAAAAGTCCATCTTTTCCTTCACCTGTGCAGACAGGTGGGAGAATCTGAAAAACTGGAAAACCAGGAGACACATAGAGGCCCCCATATCCCATATTCTAGAATCACAGCCTACTGCCATCTACTTCTCTTTAAACCCATCTCTAGGAATCTCCAGCATATGAGACAAGGTGTGTGTGTGGTGGAGCAAGGCTTTTGCTTCTGCAAAGTCACCATCCCTGCCCCGCAAAGGCTATCTCCAAAAAAAAAAAAAAGTAATTATTTGAGACAACAGTTTGTATTTTCTGAGGCACAAATAAAAGCATCCCTAGAAAAGTTGCTGTCTTTATTGGTCTTCAACATACACTTTACGTTAAAAAGCCCAAGCTTGGTAAGTAAACGCAGTTTAGGGAAAGTCCACTATAGCCCCACCCTATATCCCAACCAGATAGAGGCGCCTAAGTTCCTGCCACAGAGAATATTCATAGAGCGCTTCAACTGTTCACAGCGGGTGCCCGTGCCCACACTAACCTCCGCAGATCCTGTGCAGTTGTCTCTTCTCCTTCCCTCGCCTTGCCGCGAACAGTGCCACCCCGAATTGCTGTCTTCAGACAGGAGATAGTAAAGGCACTGAGTGCTTGGACCAGTACCCAGGACACAGATCCCAACGCTGGATTCAGGAACCCAGTTATCAAACGTCCCTCCCCACATTGTGAGACGCCACCCTCACCAACCCCGCCGTCCAGTCACTAAGGCCCACCATTTTCTCTGCAAACGCCACCGTGGCGTGTCCCTTCCACTGAAATGAGCAGGAAGCAGAGCAGGCATGTGTGGTCTGTGATTAGATTCAGAGAGAATGGGGCATCTCAATCTCTGCATTTCCCTCTTGAGACACTCCCCCCACCATTCGCCCTGTCAAAGCTCACGGTTCCCTAGCACAGACGTAGGGAGGAGGAGGAGGAGGGCTCAGGAGAATCTGAGCGAAGGCTCTGGGAACTTGAGCCCGCTTTGTCCGCCACCCCCGGACCAGCTCCGGGGATCCGCAGTCCGCTGCCGCCCTGGCTTCGGCGCACGGGGCCCTTACCTGCTCCGCTTCCCCAGGGCCCGATGCCAGCCCGCCGTTCGCAGGGCAGCGGGGTGCTGGTACCCAGACACGAGTGACGACTGCACCGAAGGCTGCGTCGCTCTGCAGCTCCCGGTCACGTGAGGGCCCCGCGTCACCGCCTAGCTCGCCCTCCGATCCCCCCCCAACCAGGGCCGGCGGGGAGTTCAACCGGACCCTCCCCTCCACCTCCGCGCGCAATATCTCCCCCTCCACCCAGCTGTGCGCGAGGCCCGGTCACTCAGCTCCTTTCCCTCCAGTCTGAGAGCCCACAAGTGGCATCACCTCCCTGCGGTTGGAGTTTGCCCTTCTCTTGTTACCAGGGAGGGTCTGCGTCCCCCATCCACCCTCAGGCCTTGGCTCCGGCCTTTTCAGCTGCTTCTTTGAGGACTCTCTCTTTCTCTCTTAAGCTATAAGACTAGTGTCCCCATTGGGTACGTTGCTGCACCAAAATGGGCTAGGGAAGAGGTGTCAGGAAGGGGAGCAGGGAGTGCAAGGAGAGGTTTAACTTTCTTTTTTATGTTCCTTTTTTTCCCTTTTAACGTCACATTCATTGTTTTTGTAATGGGGAAATGGCGTCAAGCCATTTTCGTTTGACATTTACAAATTAGGTTGTAAAAATAACAAAAGACTCATCGATTTGTTGACGTTATTTTGTGCCACATTAAGAATGTTTTCGAATTACTATAAATTATTTCACAGCTTTCGAAACAGACTGGTAATTATTAACACTTTAAATATAAAATTTTCCTGAACAAAACCAATAGGTTTTCAATGTGACCTATAAATTCATCTTTGGAAAGACCAATCTTGGCAATTTTACACAAGCGATTTACAACCTGTCGAAGTTCTGGCTGAAATTATTGATGATCTTGTGTCAGGTGTCTGAGAACTTCTTCAAAGATGACTCCTGGGTGATGGAATGGAGACCCCATTCCTGATGAACCCAGCGCCTGAAAACTAGTGACTTCCCAGATTAACCTTCCCAGATTAATTTTCCACTCAAGGAGTTTTATTGGGATTTTACATAAGCGTGTAATCAAATCAGTCTCTTCACACCCAGGAAAGGACCAACTGTGCTATCCCAGTAATGGAAATGAAGCTTAACAGGTGGATTTTCATTAGATCATGACACTGGTGAAATATCTCCACTATCTGCCATTCATGCACTGAATGTCCCCATAGCAGCTGGGACCTAACCCTAACCCTAGCAGCGGGGGCATACAGTGTTCAGCATCTTTCAGTAGAATAGGGGGTAAGGTCTGTGGCTGACTGTGGATCTGTGGGCAATACTCCTGAAATCCATGTCATTTTTCTCTCACAAAAAGCAGTTTACAGGATCCCAAGCAGTCGCCAGGGGGAAGTCCCTGCCTTCTGTTACAGTTTCACTGCACCACCCATACAAGCCCCTCAGAATAATCCCAGAACTCAGGGACAAAGTATGCAGAATTTAGTCCCCAGACATCCAGCTGCCCCTGCTGGGGAGTCATACTCTAAATATAGACCTTTCAGGCAGCCTTTTTCTTAGGTTGAAATCTGACACCCCAGCAGGAAGCTCCCTGCCTGAGGGGCCCCTGTGTGTGGGAGGCCCCTCTAGGAGGTGAAACAGGAAGCCCAGAGTGCCTTAAACCCTTACTAATGGCTTTTCAGAACTCAATCGACTGTGACCAATTTATGTTCCCCATCAGAGGGAAACATTTAGAAATTGATTATGAAGACATTTAAAATTTTAGTAAACTTAAAAACACAAATAAAAAACTCATGAGCATAGGATGTCAGCTTATTTGTAATAATCTAAAAACTCTTATTAATAAAATGGTAAGCCAATAGAAAGCATGCCAAAGATGCAAATGGATTTGTTTGCAGAAAAATACCAATGACGGATAAACATATGAAGAAAAGCTCAACTTCAAAGAATGCAAATCGAAACAACTATGTGTTGCCATGTTTCACCTAGGAGTGCCAAAATTTAGAAATTTGATAATGTTGTTGACTGGTTTATGGGGAAATGGGCACTCCCACACTCCGTTGGAGGCAGATACTGTGATGCAACAGTTTTACAGAGACCTATTTGGCAAAATCTATTATATGATAAATATAATATCCCACAAATTCTTTGACTGAGCAATTCTATTCCTAGGAGTTTAGCCAGCCTGATACGTACACAGTTTCACAAAGGTTCATATACTAGGATATCTATTGCAGCGCTTGCAAAGGTGAAAACAACCAAAGCAACATAAAAAGTCCATCAATAGGGAAAACATTAAATAAATGAGGCTAAATTTATGCAATATGGCTGATAAAAAGATTTAGATCTACTTATCCTGATGGAAAGATACTTAAGGTATTTTACTGTTTGCTTATTTTCTATTAAACTATTTGTTTATTTGTAATTGCACGCAAATTCCGCAAGAATACATTCTAGTACAAGATTCAAACCCAGAAAAAGCACTAGCACAGCTTTAACACCACTGTCCTCATCAAAGCACAGTTACCTCCCCTTTTTATAAATTTTCTGTGTTAAATGCTTTTCTATACACATACATGTCTTATTAAAATATATAAATGGGGGCTTCCCTGGTGGCGCAGTGGTTGAGAGTCCGCCTGCCGATGCAGGGGACATGGGTTCGTGCCCCGGTCCGGGAAGATCCCACATGCCGCGGAGTGGCTAGGCCCCTGAGCCATGGCCGCTGAGCCTGCGCGTCCGCAGCCTGTGCTCCGCAACGGGAGAGGCCACAACAGTGAGAGGCCCGCGTATCGCAAAATATATACATATATATATATATAATATATAAATGGGTCTCTTCAATAACTGGTGCTGGAGCTTGCCTGGTGGCACCGTGGTTAAGAATCCGTCTGCTAATGCAGGGGACACAGGTTCGAGCCCTGATCTGGGAAGATCCCACATGCCGCGGAGCAACTAAGCCCGTGCACCACAGCTACTGAGCCTGCGCTCTAGAGCTCTCGAGCCAAAACTACTGGAGACTGTGCGCCTAGAGCCCATGCTCCTCAACAAGAGAAGCCACTGCAATGAGAAGCCCGCGCACCACAACGAAGAGTAGACCCCGCTCGCCACAATTAGAAAGCCCACGCACAGCAACGAAGACCCAACGCAGCCAAAAATAAATAAGTTAATTAACTATTTTTTTAAAAAAGTGGTGCTGGAAAAACTGGACAGCTACATGTAAAAGAATGAAATTAGAACATTCTCTAACACCATATACAAAAATAAACTCAAAATGGATTAAAGACCTAAATGTAAGACTGGATACTATAAAACTCCTAGAGGAAAACATAAGCAGAACACTCTTTGACATAAATCACAGCAATATTTTTTTGGATCCGTCTCCTAAAGTAAGTCTTGATTTCCACTATTCATTCCCTCTAAAATGCAAATCATAATTTTTTACCACTAAATTTGAATTTCAGACAAAATGGATCATATAAGTTATCAAAATTGGCTCAAGAAGAAGTAGAAAACCTGAATAGACCAATAACCAATGAAGATGATAGCCTGTTCCACATCGCCTCCTTCACAGGGACCACTGCCTCTTTCCACGTTCCTAGCTAAAAGTAAAAGCTTTACTTTTTAAACTTTTCCACTAAAAATAAAAGCCAAAGTTGTAAGATTTCTAGCAAAAAACATAGAGGAACATATTCATTACCTTGGAGTAGGCAAAGATGTCTTGGACAGGATACAAGAAGCATTAATAATAAAAGAGAAAGGTAGACTTTATCAAAATATAAATTTTCTGTTCATCTGTACACATTATTAACAAAATGAATAGGCAAGCCACAGACTTGGAAAAAATTATATATGCAGTTCATATATCTGACAAAGGACTTGTATCCAGCATATGTAAAGACATACAAATGAACAATCAAAAGAAGAACCCAATGTAAAATTGGGCACAAACTTAAATGGACACTTCACGAAAGAAGATACCCAATCCTCAACATCTTTAGTAATCAGGGAAATGCAAATTGAAACCACAATGAGATATCACCACATACCCACTAGAACGGCTAAAGCCAAAGACTAACAACACCAAATGTTGGTGAGAATGGAGAAACCAGAACTCTAATATATTGCCATTAGGGGTGTAAAATGGTACAAGCACTTTGGAGAACTTTTCTGCAGTTTCTTACAAAGTTTAATGTTCACTTACCCTACGAACCAGCAGTTTCACTTCTGAGTATTTAGTGAAGAAAAATGAAAACATATGTCCACGCAAAGACTTGCACCTGAATGTTTATATCAGCTTAATTCATAATAGACTTAAACAGAAAACGACAGAAGAAAGGATAAACAAATTGTTGTATGTATATACAATAGAATACCACTCAGTAATAAAAAGTAATGAAATACCGATACATGCAACAACATGGATAAATCTGAAAAGCAGTATGCTGAATGAAAGAAGCCAGACACAAAGGAGTACTGTAGGATTCCATTTATATGAAACAGAAAACAAATAAAACTAATCTGTGATGATAAAAATGAGAAAGTGGTTGTCTGGGAGATAGAGGGGAATTAACTGGAAAGAGGTAAAAGGGATCTTTCTGGTGTGATGGAAATATTCTATATCTTGGTTTGTGTGGTAGTTACATGGTTATACACAATTGTTAAAACTCTAAAAACTGAACATTTAAGATACATGTGATATATTGCATATAAATTATACCTCAGTACACACCAATTTCTTCCCCAGAGAGAGTTGCCTTATTAGATTGGGTATAGCACAACAGACCTTTTTCTATGAATTAAGTACACATATGTGTACCTACAGAAATACTGTTGGGGGGCATCATATTGTACATATGTTTCACAACTTGATGGTTTTTACTCATCAACGTATCTTGGAGCTCTTTTCATGTCAGTAAATGTGGATCTTTTTAACTGTTGTATTGTATTCCACAGTGTGGCTATAGCATGGTTTATTTACCTATTCCTCTACTGATGGACATTTATGTTTTCTTTAATTTTGAATAATATTAAACAATACTACAAAAATTATCTTTGAAAATTTTGCCAATTGGAAAACTGAGAAGTGGTATAGCAATGTTGTAGATTACATTTTGCTTTTAAGTAGTGAGGTTGTGCATTTGTTCACATGTGTGTTGGACATATGTAGCTCCATGAATTGCCTGCTCACATCCTTTTTCTATTTTTCTGTTGTATTATCTTTATCTTATTGTCTTTGCAGAAGAGCTGTATTTAGTGTGGATAGAAATTGTTTCCCTGTTTATTATGTTACAAATATTTTCTCCCACTTTGTAGCTTGTTTTGATATTGTTTATGTTGTCTTTCCACTTACTGAAGTTTTTCAGTTTTGATGTGATCAAATGAATTGTTTTTTTCATTTATGGAATTTTTAATTTTAAAAATGAAAAATTACATAATTATTGACTATATTCCCCACACTGTACATTTCATAACTGTGACTCATTTATTTTGCAACTGAAAGTTTTTACCTCTTAATCTCCCTGACCTACTTTCCTCCACCCACCCTCCTTTCTTCTGGCAACAACCTCTGTATCTATAACTTTGTTTCTGTTTTGTTATGTTTGTTCATTTGTTTTGTTTCTCAGATTCTACATGTAACTGAAATCATACAGTACTTGTTTTCCTCTGACTTATTTCACATAGCATAATACCCTCCAGGTCCATCCATGTTGTCACAAATGGCAAGATTTCATTCTTTTTAATGACTGAGTAATATTCCATCATATATATACATATATATATATATGTATGTATGTATGTATGTCACATCTTCTTTTTTCCATTCATCTTTCTTTTTTTTCCGGTATGCGGGCCTCTCACTGCTGTGGTCTCTCCTGTTGCAGAGCACAGGCTCCGGACGTGCAGGCTCAGCGGCCATGGCTCACGGACCCAGCCGCTTCACGGCATGTGGGATCCCCCCAGACAGGGGCACGAACCCATGTCCCCTGCATCGGCAGGCGGACCCCCAACCACTACGCCACCAGGGAAGCCCTCCATTCATCTATTGATGGACACTGAGGTTGCTTCCATACCTTGGCTACTGTAAATAATGCTGCAATGAACATAGGGGTGCATATATCTTTTATTTTTTAACATCTTTATTGGAGTATAATTGCTTTACAATGATGTGTTAGTTTCTGCATTATAACAAAGTGAATCAGTTATACATATACATATGTTCCCATTTCTCTTCCCTCTTGCGTCTCCCTCCCTCCCACCCTCCCTATCCCACCCCTGTAGGTGGTCACAAAGCACCGAGGTGAGCTCCCTGTGCTATGCGGCTGCTTTGCACTAGCTATCTATTTTAAATTTGGTAGTGTATATATGTCCATGCCACTCTCTCACTTTGTCACAGCTTGCCCTTCCCCCTCCCCATATCCTCAAGTCCATTCTCTAGTAGGTTGGTGTTTTTATTCCTGTCTTACCCCTAGGTTCTTCATGATATTTTTTTTTCTTAGATTCCATATATATGTGTTAGCATACGGTATTTGTTTTTCTCCTTCTGACTTACTTCACTCTGTATGACAGACTCCAGGTCTATCCACCTCATTACAAATAACTCAGTTTCATTTCTTTTTATGGCTGAGTAATATTCCATTGTATATATGTGCCACATCTTCTTTATCCATTCATCTGTTGATGGACACTTAGGTTGCTTCCATGTCCTGGCTATCGTAAATAGAGCTGCAATGAACATTTTGGTACATGACTCTTTTTGAATTATGGTTTTCTCAGGGTATATGCCCA
>NC_041234.1:77349500-77372092 GCF_002837175.3 Physeter macrocephalus | reverse complement strand
GTTTTGATTTGCATTTCTCTAATGATTAATGATGTTGAGCATTCTTTCATGTGTTTGTTGGCAGTCTGTATATCTTCTTTGGAGAAATGTCTATTTGGGTCTTCTGCCCATTTTTGGATTGGGTTGTTTGTTTTTTTGTTATTGAGCTGCATGAGCTGCTTGTAAATTTTGGAGATTAATCCTTTGCAAGTTGCTTCATTTGCAAATATTTTCTCCCATTCTGAGGGTTGTCTTTTGGTCTCGTTTATGGTTTCCTTTGCTGTGCAAAAGCTTTTAAGTTTCATTAGGTCCCATTTGTTTTTTTTGATTGTTTTTATTGCCTTTTCCCTAGGATGTGGCAGAAATACAAAAGATCATGAGAGATTACAACAAGCAACTCTATGCCAATAAAATGGACAACCCGGAAGAAATGGACAAATTCTTAGAAATGTACCACCTGCCAAGACTGAATCAGTAAGAAATAGATGATCAAGTTGGGTTTATCCCAGGAATGCAAGGATTCTTCAATATATGCAAATAAATCAATGTGATAAGCCATATTAACAAATGAAAGAGAAAAAATATATGATCATCTCAATAGATGCAGAAAAAGCTTTCAAAAAAATTCAACACTCATTTTTTATAAAAACCCTGTAGAAAGTAGGCATAGAGGGAACCTACCTCAACATAATAAAGACCGTATATGACAAACCCACAGCCCACATGATTCTCAATGGTGAAAAATTGAAACCATTTCCACTAAGATCAGGAACAAGAAAAGGCTGTCCACTCTCACCACTATTATTCAACATAGTTTTGGAAATTTTAGCTACAGCATACAGAGAAGTAAAAGAAATAAGTGAATCCAAACCTGAAAAGAAGTAAAGCTGTCACTGTTTGAAGATGACATGATAGTATACCTAGAGAATCCTAAAGATGCCACCAGAAAATACTAGAGCTAATCAATGAATCTGATAAATTAGCAGGGTACAAAATTAATTTACAGAAATCTCTTGCATTCCTATACACTAACGATGAAAATCTGAAAGAGAAATTAAGGAAACATTCTCACTGACGGTTGCAACACAAAGAATAAAATAGTTAGGAATAAACCTACCTAAGCAGACAAAAGAACTATATGCAGAAAACTATAAGACACTGAAGAAAGAAATTAAAGATGATGCAAACAGATGGAGAGATATACCATGTTCTTGGATTGGAAGAATCAACATTGTGAAAAAGACTGTACTACCCAAAGCAATCTACAGATTCAATGCAATCCCTATCAAACTACCACTGGCATTTTTCACAGAACTAGAAGAAAAAATTTCACAATTTGTATGGAAACACAAAAGACCCCGAATAGCCAAAGCAATCTTGAGAACGAAAAATGGAGCTAGAGGAATCAGGTTCCCTGACTTCAGACTATACTACAAAGCTACAGTAATCAAGACAGTATGGTACCGGCACAAAAACAGAAATATAAATCAATGGAACAGGATAGAAAGCCCAGAGATAAACCCACTCACATATGGTCACCTTATCTTTGATAAAGGAGGCAAGAATATACAGTGGAGCCAAGACAGCCTCTTCAATAAGTGGTGCTGGGAAAACTGGACAGGTTCATCTAAAAGTATGAGATTAGAACACTCCCTAACACCATACACAAAAATAAGCTCAAAGTGGATTAAAGACCTAAATGTAAGGCCAGAAACTATCAAACTCTTAGAGGAAAACATAGGCAGAACACTGTATGACATAATCACAGTGGGGTGCATATATCTTTTTCGAATTACTGCTTTTGTTTTCTTTGGATAAATACCCAGGAGTGGAATTGCTAGATCATATGATAGCTCTATTTTTAATTTTTTGAGGAACCTCCATAATATTTTCCATAGTGGCTGCACCAATTTTACAATCCTACCAACAGTGCATGCGGGTTACCTTTTCTCCACATCCTCATCAACACTTGTTATTTCCTGTCTTTTTGATAATAACCATCCTAATGGGTGTAAGGTGATATCTCATTGTGGTTGTGATTGCATTTCCCTGATGATTAGTGATGGTGAGCATCATTTAATGTGCCGTTGGTCATCTGTATGTCTTCTTTGGGAAAAAAATGCATATTCAGATCCTCTGCCCATTTTTTAATCGGGTTGTATTTTGATGTTGAGTTGTAGGAGTTATCTGTATATTTTGGATATGAACACCTTATCATACATACCATTTGCAAATATCTTCTCCCATTCAGTAGGTGGCCTTTTCATATTGTTGATTGTTTCCTTTGCTCTGCAAAAGCTTTTTCATTTGATTTGGTCCCATTTGTTTATCTTTGCTTTTGTTTCCCTTGCCCAAGGAGACATATCCATAAAAATATTACTAATATGGATGTCAAAGAGCTTACTGCCTATGTTTTCTTCTAGAAGTTTTATGGTTTCAGATCTTATATTTATATCTTTTAATCCATTTTGAATTTATTTTTGTGTGTGGTGTGAGAGAGTCATTTATGGATTTTTTCCTCCCCAACTAAAGTTTATGAAAAATAGTATAATACTATTATAAGTTTTAAAAATCCATTTGGAAATTAATAATTGGCATGAGATAATTCTCTGATATTATTTTTTTTCCAAATGGATATCCAACTTCCCAAAAGCATCTATTGAATCTATCCTTCCTCCCACTGTTTTGAAGTAGAACTTTTACCATATATTTAATGCTCATATGTACTTGGATCTATAGGAGAATATATTGGTTAAAGACAAGAATCT
Source organism: Physeter macrocephalus (assembly GCF_002837175.3). Taxonomy (NCBI): domain Eukaryota; kingdom Metazoa; phylum Chordata; class Mammalia; order Artiodactyla; family Physeteridae; genus Physeter; species Physeter macrocephalus. The sequence goes on along the minus strand of NC_041234.1, from coordinate 77,369,345 downwards.
TATTGTACATACTATTCTGTACTATGGTTTTCCTCAAATTAATTTATAAATTTAGCACTATCCAGTCAAACCAGTTCTTTTTTAAAATAACACCTGAAGCAACAGTTTGAACTGAAACAGAATTTCTTAAATTTTCTAAAACTGCTGGACTGAGCAAAACTAAGACTGAGCAAAACCAAGGCAGAGCATTCTTGGGAGAAATCAGTTGCACTAGAAGAAGGGAATTAAGCATTTGCCTACCTTTCCAGTAAGATCTATATTTCAAGTAACCAAATAACCCTGTTAATGAAGGAAAACACTTTCTTTCAGATTAGAAGAACATTAACTAATAAGCATATAAGAATGATAAGATTCAAAAATTATCATTTTGTGATCCCCAATGAAATAATTGATTTAGGCAAGGATTATCAATACATGCCTAAATCATCAGATGCCAGTCATAAGGGGAAAAACATAACTTTAGAAAAGAGGAATTGTATCATCACCAGTTTAACCCAGTTTAATTTAATTGAGTTTTTCCCCTAGCTGCTTGAGATAGATGTTTTGACGGTTTATTTCCAGTCTTTATTAATTTCACAGGTTTGTTTGCTTAGGTTTATCAAAGTAACATTTACACACAGTAAAATTCAGTTTTTTTAGATGTAAAGTTTTATGAGTTTTGACAAATGTATGCAGTCATGTAACTATCATCACAATCAAGATATAGAATATTTTCATCACCCTAAAAAGTTCCTTTGTGCCATTTATAGCCAATCCTCTCTCCCCAACCTCAGCCTCTGGAAACCACTGATCTGATTTCTGTTCTTGCAGTTTTGCTTTCTTCAGAAAGCCATATAAATGAAATCAGCCTTTTGTGTCTGAGTTTCTAAGATAGTGCTTTTGAGCTTTATATACATTGTTACTTGTATTAATAGTTCAGTCTTTTCTATGGCTTAGCATTGCACTGTATATATGTAGCACAATCTGTTTTCCATTCACCAGTTGATGAACATTTGAGTTGCTTCCAAGTTGAGCCCATTACCAATGAAGCTGCTATAAATGTTTTCATACAAATCTTTGTTTACTCCTCCCTGGGTATATACTTAGGAGTGGGATCATTGATTTTCTATTAAAAAACTGTTTTACCAAAGTGGCTGTGCTATTTTACATTCCCACCAGCATTATGTGACAGTTCCAGTTGCTCAAATCCTCACCTGTACTTGGTTTTGTCATTTTGTAACTGAACAGAATTTGGGTCCACTCACCTGCATGCAGTAAAGTCAATCTACTCACTCCCAATTGTGGTGAAGGAAAGTGCAGCGTTTATTGCAGGGTGTCAAGCAAGGAATCCAGGTAGCTAATGCTCAAAAGACCTGAACTCCCCTATGTATTTCAGGGAAAGATTTTTAAAGACAGGGTGAGGAAGAGGGTTGCAGGATGCATGATCAGCTCCTGGACATTCTTCTTATTGGTTGGTGGTAAGGTAATCAGGAGTCAACATCACCAGCCTTCTGGTTCCCACCGGTCTGGAGTCTATGTGCTTGTGGGCAGCATGCAGTTTTCTTCCACCTGGTAGGGGTTTCAATATCTGCAAAACAGCTCAAAGGATGTGGCTCAGAATATTAGCTACATTCCTTGAGGAGGAACTAAAGGTCCTTGACTTTGTGTAATGGCTAAAATATTATTATGTTGTCTTGTTTGACTGTTTTCCTTTGTTTCTGAATTTTCTCACTTTTCTGATTACATTTATTCTTTGGAAATTGGGGAAGGCCTAGGAGGCTAAAGTTTTTCTACAAACAAGATATGGAGGTGTGGGGCCTGTCCTGGGGAGGCCCCATAGGGTCCTGCTCCATTACAATTTTTTAAAGTCACTGTAATAGGTATGGCTATTCTAATCTTTTGCCCATAATTTTAAATTGGGTTATTTTTTTTCTTATTATTGACATGTAAGAGTTCTTTATATATTCTGGATACAAGCCAGAATTATATTAGCTATGCTGACTTGCAAATATTTTATCCCAGTCTATGATTTGGCTTTTCATTTTCTTAACAGCATCTTACAAACAGCAGTAGCTTTTAATTTTGATAAATCCAATTTATTTTTTCATTATGGTTTGTACTCTTTGTCCTAGAGAAAATTTTTACCTGACCCAAGATTACAAAGGTTTTCTATTATGTTTTTTTCTAGACATTTTATAGTTTTAGCCCTTACATTTAGGTAGATGATACATTTTGAGTTAATTTTTGTGTAAAGTGTGAGGTTTATTTTTATTCCATATGGGTGGCCAATTGTTCCAGCATCATTTGTTAAAAAGACTACTCTTTTTCCACTAAATTACCTTGGCACCTTTGCTAAAAATCAACTGACCACAAGTGTGGGTCTGTTTCTGGGCTCTTTATTCAGTTTTGTTGATCTATAAACCTATCCTTTCACCAAAACCACATTCTTTTGATGACTATACTTAAGTCTCAAAATCAGGTAGTGTGAGACTTCCAATTTTGTTCTTTTTCTAAGTTGTTTTGTCTATCCAAGTCCTTTGTTTTTTCTGTATAAATTTTTAAATCAGCTTGTCAATTTCTAATCCAAGAAAAGGCCTCCTGAGATTTTGTACCCCACAAATTCTCGTATGTCACAATTTCATTAATGCTCAGTTCAAAATACTTTCTAGTTTCCATTTTTATTTCTTCTTTGACACACACATAGGTTATTTAGAAATGTATTACATAATTTCAAAACATGTAACAATTCCCAATTTATTTTTAATTAACTTCTAGCTTAATTTCACAATGGTCCGAGAACATACTTTGTGTTATTTCAATCTTTAGAGTTTGTCAGGACTTTTTTTATGTCCTTCACATAGTCAAATTTTGTAGATGTTCCATCTGTACCTAGAAAGAAAGTGTATTCTGCTGTTTTAGAGTATGGGGTTCTATATTTGTTGATTATGTTAAGATTATTAATTGTGCTATTCAAATATTTTGTATTCTTATTGATTTTTGTCTGATTTTATACTGAGAGAAGTCTGTTCAAAATCTCCCATGACATTTCTGCCATGGAACTATACAATAATGATAATGAACAAATTGAAACTGCATGCAACCACATGGATGAATCTCACAAATATAAAGTTGAGTGAAAGAAAGCAGACACAACATAGCATGGAGTGGATGATTCTATTTAGATAAAATACAAAAACAGGCAAAACTAATCTATGTTTTTACAAGTCTGAATAATGGTTACTCTTGGTAGGGAGAGAGGGTTTAGGGACTAGAGGGGGATAACATTAGGGCTTCTGGGGTGCTGGTAATGTTCTCTTTCCTGATCTGGGTTCTGGCCACACAAATATGTTCATTTTGTGAAAATTTATCAAGGTGTACATTTATGGTTTGTGCACTTTTCTGTCTGTTATATCTCCTAAAGCTTACTTTAAAAAAAGTAGTCAGCCTCACCAGTGATCAAATTCTGCAAATTCAAACAACAGTGAAATATTATGTTTTCTCACCAGAATTATGATTCTCTGTATTTGTATAGAGGTAGACAAATGAATACTCCTTTGCATAATTGTCAGGAGTATAAACTAGTACAATTTTTTGAATGAATATGTGTATTAGAAAGTTTTTAAAATGTGTATACCTTTGAACCCAAAAATTTAATTTCTGGGAAAGCATCCCAAAGAAATGAGAAAACAAATGCACAAACATGTATTCATAAAGGTGCTCATTGCAGTGTTATTTATAATTCTATAATGCTAAACAACTTGAATATCCAGTAGGGGATAGGTTAAAGAAATCATGATACTTTCATATAATAGAGTACAGTGTAGTCTTTAAAAACTATAACAGAACTAAAATTTTTCAATGGAAATATATTTATGATATACATTATTTTTAAGTAAAAATAGGTAACAAGATGATATGTATATTATGGGTTTTTTATTCAAATACATATGTATATACACGTATATACAAATATACAGGGAAAACTCTAGATGGATATATATACATATAAAATAAAATGTTAACAACCGTGAAATGTCCCTTTTTGTCTTTACTGATACTCCTTGCTTTAAAATCTACTTTATCTGATGTTGCCATGGCTACATCAGATTTCTTTTGTTAATATTTGCATGGTATATCTTTTTCCATCCTTTTACTTTCAACCTTCTGTGGCTTCGTATTGAAAGTGAATCTTTTCTAAGCAGCAAATAATTATTTTTTTAATCCAGTCTGACAAGTTTTGTCTTTTGATTGGAATATTTAGGCTGTTTACCTGTAAATTTGTGGTATATTTGGGCTTAAATCTACCATCTTACTATCTGATTTCTACTGTATTTGTTCTGCCTGTTCTATATTGTTCTTTCTCTTTTCTCTTGCCCTTTTTTGGATTGCTTAATAGTTTTAAATTCTATTTTCCCTCTCTATTACCTTGTTAATTATACATTTTTTACTATTATTGCAGTGGTCACCCTAGAGATTACGAAATGTGTCCTAGACATTATTAAAGTCTAATACAAATAATTTTACCACACTGTCTGACATAAAGTGCTCCGAAAATATTTGATCCCTTGCCTGCATTCCCCACTTCCATCTGTGATTTCGAAGCCTGTGCTTTTCTGTCTATATATCACTGCGTTGGAAACCTAATGATGTCAGTCCTACACTTCAGCCCTTTAACACAAGGTAGGGGTTTTTATCTCCCTTTCCTCATCTCATCAAAAGAAGTTGATGAACTGGCACCCATATGCATGTGTCACTTCCAAGCAACTATAACATAGTCAGATCTTTATCCCTGAAATTACATCATCTAAAAGGGTAAATGTGGTAAAACTGGGAAGTTGTGCATGTCAAGTCAGGGTAAGAACCCAGACTGGATTCAGGAAACCTGGAAATGTTTTTACCCCATCTTGACCTATCTTCATTTATAGGTCACTTGATATTCTTGGCTCTACCACTAGATGTCAGCAAATCCTAGAAAGGGATGGGTTGTTCAGGGTGTAGGATTCGAGGTGTTTATTCCTATTCTCTTTCTGTTTTAATGTATTTTCCAAATGTTCTACAAAAAAAAAAGGTATCACTTAAATTCTAGGAAAAATATAATTAATATTACCCATATCAGGCACTTACTAGCACCATATCCATTACTCTTTGTTATAGAGCAAAATAATACAGTTCATTATCACTACCAAGCTATCAGTGGGTATCTTACTTCTGTAAATCCAGTATCTTTCCCAAAGACAAGGCTGGTTCTCACTCTCCCCAAGACTCAGTTTCCACAACTTTAAAATGAGGATAACAATTCCCCCCCAAAGTGTTGATCAAAGTATGTAATGCCACCATGTAGGTGCGAGAGCCAAGGTCTGTGCAAATCGATCCCCACCCAGTTCAAGAGATACACAGGAAACACAGGAGTACTGTAGGGAGTAGCCCACAGTGCAGGTTGCCCAGAACACAGAGCACTTGGGAGACAAAACTGGAAACATAGTCTGGATCCATGGGGTAGAGAATGCAAGCTGGGGAAAGGAGTTTGAAGTTCTCTTGGTAGGTAGTGGATTGCTTCTGAGAGTGTTTGTGTAATTATATCAGGGTCCACTTTAGGGAAACTACTATGGGCAGCTGTGTGTAAAGTGGCCTGGAGACAGGCAGGTGGAAGGTTTGGGAAGCCATTACAGTGGTATGATACTTGGGGGCTTAAACCACCTGCTTTCTCCGGGGGGCCTTCTCTACAGTGTGGACAGGTCAGCAGGGCTTGACGAAAGCTTGGGGTGGGGGAAGGGCGGGGCAAGAGAGAGGTTGATAGATCTATGAATAAAGCATATATGAAACTAAGTAGATATCCTTTTAGTCTTTTTATATAAAAAATCTTTCAAGCACAATTTCAAGCACATATACAATAAGTATATGTACTGCTTAACAAGCAACTTTAAAAATAACATATTGTTTACTCTAAAAAAAAGGCTCTTCTTTAGAAAAGAGAAAAATATGAAGACAGATGCTGCCTAGGGATCAGAATCAGAGTTGCAATTCTGAAGGTCTCGGTACCAGAGGCTTTGCAAGTGGAGGAGAGAATGGAGAAGGGACTTGGCCTTGGCCTCACAGCCAGGTCTTTGCAGAATTTACCACCCGCTGGCAGCAATCTCTCTGAATATAAGACATTCAGCGGTTTCTAAGCCCTAAAACTAGACATCAACCTCCTGCCTGAGTTGAAGAGAAAGCTGCATGTGTGAAGACGTTTGAGACATAGAAACAAACACATACACAGATACACTGTCAAATCAGTTGCTTTAACCTACTCTTTTCTCAACAAACAAGTATATTGTGAACACATTTCCAGAACATAACATATGAGTACATAATTTTCGTCAGTTGGCTCACATATTTTTGCTCTTTAGTAATTTTTATCTTAATAAATTTTCCTGAGTATAAATTTCAAACAAGACAAATATGTATATATGTAAATTGAAATTATCCTATAATCCCATCTGCCTGACCCTCAGTCCTTTTTAAAAAATATTTATTTATTTGGCTGTGTCGGGTCTTAGTTGCGGTGGCATGTGGGATCTAGTTCCCTGACCAGAGATCGAACCCAGCCCCCCTGCATTGGGAGTGCGGATTCTTAACCACTGGACCACCAGGGAAGTCCTGACCCTCAGTACTTGACCCAAAAATAATCACTGAAAATAGACAGATGTCTATTCTTCAGATGTGTTTCTCTGTATGTAATTTAATAATGTATAATTACATATAATCAGATATTTACATAAAATATACTAAAATGCACATATTCTTCAAAATTATAATCATGTTATACATATTCTTCTGCAACTTGCTTATTTCACTAATATGATTTCTATTATTTGCTAATGTTTATTAGCCACAAATATTGGTCCTCTAGTGAATTTTCTGTTGACATCATTAACCTGTTGGTTAGTAAATCTGCCTAACATAGCAGAAATATAAACCCCATGGAGTTTGCAAATATTTTCTCTCTACTTTTCACATAACTTTTACTTTTTTCCTGCCATACAAAGTGTTTTACATTTTTCAATATTATTGACTAAAATTATACAGTTATATATAAAATTATTTAAAATAAATAGAAGTCACACCTATTAGGATGGCTATTATATTTTTAAAGCAGAAAATAAGTGTTGGTGAGAATGTGGAGAAATTAGAATTTTGTGCATTGCTGGTGGTAGTGTAAAATGGTACAGCTGCTGTGACAAACAGTATGGAGGTTCCTCAAAAAATTAAAAATAGAATTACAATATGATCTAGCAATCCCACTTATAGGTATATACACAAAAGTAGTGAAATCAGGGATTCGAACAAATATTTGTGCACCAATATTCATGGCAGTATTATTCACACTGATTGATAAGACTTTCTCCTTCACCAAATTTTAGTCAGGTTCCTCTGAACCTTTTTCTCAACTAGGTCTCAACCTTTGGACTCTTGTGTTCATCCTTGCATAGCCCAATTTTAACAAAAATCCTGCTAAGTCAACTTAGCAAGAATCCCCACTCCCAATATCTGATCACCATGGCCTGCGTTCAGCAAGAACCCTGGTCAGGTTGGTTTAACCAGAATCCACCCCGACTTCAATTTTCCATCCACTGACTCCCCACTCTGCTCCTAGGCTATGAACCTGTATTTGCCCATGATGTACTCAGAACTGAGCTCAGTTAAAATCTGAGGTTTCTTTACTCTTATTACAATAGTTCCTGAATAAAATCTGTTCTTAATACTTTAACTACTATACAGCTCTGGTTTTCTTTAACAGCAGAAGGCAAAAGATGGAAACAACCCAAATGTCCACCAATGGATGACTATCATACAGTGGAATATTATTCAGCCTTAAAAAGATATGAAATTCTGAAACATGCCAAATGAAAGAAGACACACACACACACACACACACACCCCAAATACTGTATGATTACACTTACATGAGGCACCTGGAGTAGTAAAATTCATAGAGACAGAAAGTAGAATAGTGGTTACCAGGGGCTGATGGAAACAGGAAATTAATGTTTAATGAGCATGGAACAAGATGAAAAGAGTTGTGGAGCTGGACAGTGGTGATGGTTGTACAACAATTTGAATGCACTGGATACCACTGAACTGTGCACTTTAAAAAGATTATAATGGTAAATATTATGTATATTTTATAAATAAATAAATAAATAATACAGCCCATTGTAATAGAAATTGAGCAATACCCTGGGGAGCATCCAGTGCCAGCCCCTAGAGAGATTAGAGCACTCAGAGCCCAGGCGGCTTCAGGACACAAAGGACAAAGCTTTAGAGTAATTCAAGGCTTCACTATTTATCTCTCTTATCCCAGCCCACACTCAAGTATAAGGATTACGCATGCACATGCATGAATACTAGGAAGCATGGCTCACTGGAGCCATCTTTTTTTTCACAATTTATATACATATTTTCCCTTTACTTCATTTCATTCGCTTGGATACTTAATCTACCCATATGTTCTAACTTACTTATCTCAATTACAGACTTAAGGAATGGGTCTCTTCAAGAGTCACTGTCAAATCTCGCTTTATTTTGAAAATGGATGACCTAAGTAAGTGGTTCTTTCTCACATTCATGGCCCTTTAATATGTCTTCTTCCTAGGTTCTGTGTGCTGGACTAGTGGATATATATTGCTTCACCTCTACAGACATCATAAGCCAGAGGGGAAGATGGTGGGGGACTGGACGAAATAGGTGAAGAGGATTAAGAGGTACAAACTTGTAGCTATAAAATAAATAAGCCACCTGGATGTAATGTACACATAGGGAATATAGTCAATGATATTGTTATAAGTTTGTATGGTGACTGATGGTAACTGGACTTATGGTGATCACTTCATAATGTATAAACTATTGAATCACTATGTTGTACACCTGAAACTAATATAACATTACATGTTAATTATAACTCAATTTAAAAAAACACAGGTTTGCCTTCTGAAAAATAACCTAGACTGAAAGAAACAATCATATCAAGTCCGTAGAAAGAAATGAAACACAGAATCAAAATGATGATCTTTTTATAGTTGCTCACATCTCAGGGCTCATTTTTAAATAGGTTCTTAACAATTTATATTTTTTATTAGAGTCTACAGTCTGCTAAATGAAAGCAGTAATAAGATATTTCATAAAGTATCATACAATTTAAATCTTATGAACTTAATTTCATTAAAAAATTAGGTGCATATTCATCCTGGCTACCCTAAAAATGCTATGTTTCATCTATGGTCTAAAATAATGTATAAGAGATTTAGTTCCACCACTAAAAACAATCCCATCACTACATTTTTTACATGTTTTACAACAAAAAGTTTGTGCTCTTAAATCAAAAAGATCCACAGACTAACTAATTCAGCATGTAAAAAATAATTTTACAAAAACACCAAGAAAACCTTTCAAACTCACTTTTATTTTCATTTTTCTTCCTCACAGAACTTCTCCATACATCACATTTCTTGTAGCTATAAAGTCACTTGATGTTGGTCAGGTACCATTTTATGCCTAAACTTTGCTGGCATGAAAATATGACACTTAACCAGTGTTAAATCTATAAAATATTTATATAGGGCAACACACTAAGGTTTATACACTTGGCAATTAAACCAAATAAAAATAGGACAAGACCCCCATTCTACATGTTTCGAATCAAGTGTTCACAGTCCCTATCTGGTGACTGTCCACTGATTCAAAAAGCAGCAGAGGCAACAGGCAGTTACTTCAAAGGACATTGAACACTATGATCTAGAAGCACATTATGATGTTACCCCAGTGTCATGTACCACCCTACCTTTGTCCAGGGTGGTCTCATAATTCTAGAATGGCAGGTCCAGCTGATACAAAATAAAGACAGACAACATAACATTTAGTCTGTGGAGATATCCTAACTCATTACCATGCACACACTGTGATTTTGAACACAACTCGTCCTAAAATCTTGTCAAGAACATCCTGGTGTTTTCGGTTGGGTAATCCATCTACCTTTCACTTGACTGTTACTTCTTTTACGGTACTGCAGGGTCAAAGGTGACCTAGATGGCAACTAACGGCTATAGATGCCTCACATGCAGTTTTTTCTCATAATATGGAAAATATTTTATTCCTATAATTCCATTGGAAGGATAAGTTGATAGAGTAGCTGTGTTTTCATCCTTCGAAATACATTCTAGAGTTGGTTCTCCTTAAGGCTTTAATTCAATTACTCTGTTTGTTTTCACATGAATACAAGGCTTTCCTCTGGTATAACCAAACTCAGGATCATCCACACCACCACATGCTTGCAGTAAGACAGTAAAAAACTGACATGCAACATAAATTGGACTTCTCTCTTCAAAAGGCACTTTATCAGGACAGACTGTGAGATTCTTCTGTTCTTCTAAGTCATATGGCTTTAGGTCTTCAATGTACCCTTTATAGGAATCTGGATCAGACAGATTGAATGAATATTCCAACGCAGTCACTGATTTTGGAAAAACCGTAAGTCCTGGACTATCTGGTCACGATATTTTGGAACCTCCTGGTTCAGATTCTGAAACATAGCCCACATTGTGAATGAGAAGAGTGCAGCCAGGAACCCATAAGAGCCTGGGTAAAAGGGCAAGATCAAACCTTTGTTTAAGGGTCTTTTCACTGTTCAAATACAAGTGCGTTTTTGTGTATGATGTGCTTGTGTGATTAACCCACTGCTGTACATTCAGTGTACAGTACACACTCAATACTCCCACTCTTTCCGACTGGTTGGGGTGGCAGCGTGAGTCACAAGACAGCTGCAGGGGTGGAAATTTCCTCTTCCTGGGAGTGGAGCAGGGTCTGGCTTCGCTGAACCGCTCGGCAGGCGCGCTGCGTACAAATAAGACCCTGGGGGCCCTCGGGCCGCAGGCTCCGGGCTCCAGGAAGGGGTCCCCGGCTTCCTGGCGCCGCTCAGGAAGGGAGGCTCCGGCTCATTGGAGCCGTCTTAGAGGCTGCTTACCACAGCATCATTTGTCCATCTCGCTATACTGGTTTCTGAGCATGCTTTCATATATCATGAGAATTAGCCCTAATTTGCACATATTTACTCTAACCATTTCAGACAAGCTTTGCTGGGATGTTATTGTTTTTGTTATTTGCCATAGGGCGTTTTAAATTTTTCAGTAATAGAATCATTTACAAGTAATACAGCTAACTATAAAAAATGATCGAAAAGTAATATCCTGGCCACCATCGATTGCACAGGGAGATTAGAGCATTCAGAGCTCTGGTAGTTTCGGGACACAGTGAGAAAGCTTTATTGTAATTCCAGGTTTCACTACTGAGCAGGCATTTACAAGACAGTGTCCCTGATTTACTTCACCTCTCCTAACTTCCCATAGCCTGGTCTGAATTAGGGATTTAATAAGAAGTATCCTGAATAGCTCTTAAGATCAAGGGAGATTTTGGGAGCCTGGTGCTTAATCCCTCACCCACATGGCTCCCCAGGGTGGGAGACATGATGAAATCACAATGCCACATGAACAGTTCTGTGGACCACTGACTGGTCCCCTCACACTTTAGGAGAGTGACATAGTGTCAGCCACTGTCTGAGTCAATGGCGCAAAGCATGGGCCTGGGCACACTGCACTCTGTATCCCCTTTGCTTTGACCCCAGGCCATGTACCTCCACCAGCCCTCTCAGCTCACAGTGATTCTCTAGGTCCTCGTAAAAGGTAAATGTCATTTTTGTTTGTTATTCATGTCAGAAGTTCTCCAGCTGTGGTCCCTGGACCAGCAGCATCAGCATCACCTGGGAACTTGTTAGAAGTGCATATTCTTGGGCCTCACCCAGATGGGGCCCAGTAATTAGTGTTTACACATCATACAGATGACACAAGGTAGTTTGAGAACCACTGCTCTAATCTAGAAATGACTGAGAGAGTTTTATATGTTATCACCTCTCTGAGCCTGTCTTCTCAGTGGATGTGACAAAATCCCTCACTTTACCACAGTGGTGTGAGGAATAAATGGGAAATCCTTTGCAAATGGTATCTGTTGACACTTCTGTGTTGTAAGATGAATTACCTCCTGGAGCTAGGAAAAGAATAGAAAATCCTTATACTATTTCCTTTTTTAAAAAAAAAGTGCTATAACTGATCTAAAAAAATAAAGTCTTTTAAAACTGTGCTTTCTTTTCCTCCTTACTTTATCTTCCAGGAGACTATAATACAAAATATTGTGAGAAAATCTATTTTTAAATGTCTGGCACACAATAAGACTTCAACAAATGTTAGTCCTGGCCAACTCTGATTTCCCTCTCACATAAAAGAGATAAGTTTGACATAAACTACATAGAATACAGCTATCATAGACAGCATCTGGAAATGTAAGCAATAAGTAAAATATACATATATTTGCGTAATGTATGAAGCTTTGGTGCCATGTCTTCATTGCATGAAGGAGGAGTCCTGAGGGAAGAAAATACTCCCACCATGTCCTTTTTTAAAGATTTATTTATTTATTTATTTATTTATTGGCTGCGCTGGGTCTTCATTGCTGTACGTGGGCTTTCTTTAGTAGCGGTGAGCAGGGGCTACTCTTCATTGCGGTGCATGGGCTTCTCATTGTGGTGGCTTCTCTTGTTGCAGGCTTCTGTAGTTGTGGCATGTAGGCTCAGTAGTTGTGGCTCATGGGCTCTAGAGCACAGGCTCAGTAGTTGTGGCACATGGCCTTACTTGCTCCGCAGCATGTGGGATCTTCCCGGACCAGGGATTGAACCCATGTCCCCTGCATTGGCAGGTGAACTCTTAACCACTGCACCATCAGGGAAGTCCCATCCACCATTTCCTTTTATTCCAGGTGGTTACCTGACCCTATTAGTTTAGCTCAAGTTTGACATTGAAGAGGAATCATTTCTGCCTGATTAGTGTGGCTAGAGGTTTTGCCTGAGCCTCAGGCCTAATGCAAATATTACCAACTTGCTTAGAACATAGTCTGTAACATACCAGCCACTCAGTACATGGGAATGAACGAATGAATGATAGTGACTCCTGCGCTCAGTCTCCGGATGATCACCCATCTCCTCATGTAGAGGCCTGCAATCATGACCTCTGATAAATGGAAAGAAGCAGGTTTTGAGAACCTCTGTGTATCAGGTTTTGTTCTAGGTGTTCAAGATACATTAGTGAACAAAACAAAGTGTTCGCCCTCCATGTAGCTTACATTCTAAATTCTTAGAATATAGAGGAAGAATCAGACAATATACACTGTAATGTCAGGTAATGATATGTGCTATGAATGTGCATGTGGATATGAGGCTTAGCAAATAGAATTATTATTCTGCCAGCAGCTTAGAGAAATGGCTGATGCCAATTCTGAGGCATTTAATGTACAAGATAAGTCTAGAATATCTTGTCATATCATTTAGCAAAGAAGCGGTCAAAGATTACTAGGGTAAAAAAATAAAGGAATGCTGAGGTCATGTCAAAAGCACACAGGAGATAACCTGAAGAGTCTTCCACTGGCCTAAGATAGAACTTGAGCATAAAAAAAGACTATAACAAAAAAAAAAGACTATAACAGATTGAAACACGTTGAACATGTTTTTTAAACTGTCAAGACAGTTCTCAGGAAAAGATATATGAATGACTCAAATATATGAAATAATATTCAACCTTACTCATAAGAGAAGTATAAATTAAAACTAAAATAAGATATAATTTCTCACTTATCAGATTGGCAAAAAGTCAAAGGTTTGACCACATAGTCTTTAGTGAGGCTGTGAACAGACATTCTCATGCTTTGATGGTGGGAATGTAAAATAGTACCACCCCAATGGAGGGGAAGTTGTCGAATCTTGAAAAATTACATAAAGCTTTTTCCCTTTGACCCTGTAATCCCACTTCTAGGAATGTATCCCAAGGATACACTGGCAAAAATACAGTAAAGCATATGCAGTAGATTATTCACTGTAGTTCTATATGTAATAGCAGAAGGTTAAAAAAAAACAAATGTCCATCAATAAAGGACTGTTTGAATCAATTGCAATACATCCACATGAAGGAGTATTATGTAGCTGTTGAAAGAATGAGGAATATATACTCTATATACTACTTTGGAATGATCTCCTGGTATATTGTTAAGGTGAAAAAGACAAGGTGGAGAAAAGCATGTATAGTATGCTACCATTTACCTAAAAAGGGAGAGAGAGGGATGAGTACATAGATGATAGTGCTAGAGGATGATTATAGATAGAGAGAGAGAGAGAGAGAGAGAGAGGTTCCTGATATTAAATCAAAATAATGGGAAGACATCTGATCCACTCCCATCTTGGGCCCCAGGAGTTCAGGCTATGGGATTGGCAGCAGCAAAGTAGCCCAGCTTTGTGAAGACTCCTAGGCACCCAGGCACGCATCTTCCTCACTGAAGCCACCACCAAGATTTCTAAGAAGGTCAATTCAGCTAAAGAGGCAGTAAAGAAAGAGCCCAAGAGGAGATTCACAGGTTGTAGCCAAACCTGTTCCTTCCAAAGTTGAGACTAAGCCAAAAGCAAAAGGCAACAAGAAAGAATAAACCTTCAGGAAAAATGTGCAAACAAGAGGGAAAGGAGGAGCAAAAGGGAAATCCACTGGGACTGGGGTGGCTAACCAAGACACTAAAGGCTGCAAAAAAGAAGAAACAAAAAAGGAGAGCATGGCCTCTGATGCAGCAGGATGGAAAGAAGTCAAGTCTGACTGGCATACTTAAACCAAGTCTTACTGATGGTCCCCGTGCCTCCCTTCTTCAACAATATGGAGGAATGTTATCAGCTATTTAGAAAATGCAAATTTTTAGTAGTTCCAGAAACATATTTTTAAGAAGGGAGAAATTCCACCTCATTTAAAAGACATATTTAGATAAGTGTAAATGCTTTGTTTAGGAGGTGAAATCATGTGCTCGCTGTTTATTTTTCTGTAAAGCCATAAATTAGACAGATATTGAATGAAAGGAAACTTTGACTGCCTTGTGTGTCAACTTAGCATTCCGTAGACTGGAGACGAGGGTAGTGTTTATATCCTGTTATACAAAGCATAACAAAATGGTAATTTAGAGCCACAATCATGCACTTAACATGTCATAAATATTTAAAATTATTTATTCATATTGTTTTATTAATTATCATATCAGAAAGCAAGAAAGCTATCAAAGACAATTGGGGTAGTGTCAAAATCACTCAGGAACCAACTTGAAAGGGCTACAATGACAATTTGAATATCATTAAGAATAATAACTGCAATGAACTCATTAATTGAAACATCACAAATGTTAAAAACCCATGAGTAATAATGACTCTGAAAAATATATTCATTGGTCACCTTTGGAGGATGGTGCTAAGGGAATCCAAACTGCCCCTCAGAGTGATGAAATAGATTTCGAGAGGAATTTTTCCTTTATAGACATATCGCAACTAGTAAATGAAGGAAGAATTATAGAATTGGAATATCACCATCTTATAAACCCCTAATGAAATAATGAATCTAGGTAATGACTATCAATGACCACTAATATCACAAAGAAGAGATTCAGCCAGATATTCTGTACCTCTTGATGGAAATACACACAACATTTATGAAATATTCCTGCCCCAAAAAATCAATCTTGAATCAGATCAAGGCTCTAGATCTACCAGTTTACAGGAAGTATAAGGAACAAAAATATATGTTAACCAACACTTCAGAGATGTGATCAGCAAAATCCAAAATGTGAGAAACTTTACAGGATAAACAACTGTTTTCTTCAACAAATAAATTGAAATAATAATTTTAAAATAAAAACAGAGATAGGGAACCAATGAAGAGAGACTTAAAAGACATACACAAAATATAATGTATAGACTTATTTGAATCCCATTTCAAAGAAACTGTAAAAGGAAAATTAGGCATTCAGGAAAATTAGAACACTAAATGGAAATATAATGTTAAGAAATATTGTTAATTGTTTTATGAATAATAGTGATTTCTTTAAAGTCCATCCTGTTTGGATGGATTAAATACATTTGACTATAAATGGATAATTATTGAAGTTAGTTGGTGAGAATATGTTAATCTATTACTATCTACTTAGGTATATAAGTTTGAAAAAATCCATATTAAAAATATAAGAAGCATACATCTACAGCATCCCTACTATAAATTCATGTCCCTACTAAGAGTTGAACTCAGCATGAACATAAATGCACCATTGGTCTAGTTTGGTAGAAGTGGTTCAGAAAAAGCAATAATGAGGTCAGAAAAAGAAGTATAATTAAATGAATTATGAAGGTCAAACACAGTAAGTCAAAAAAACATAAGCTAAACCCTTCAGCCATCCATAGGCTCTCAAGATATTAAGAAGATAAAAGTAATACTAGAGCTTTTTTAGATATTCTTGGAATTGTATTCGATTGGAGTCTTACCAGATGCATCTGGTAAAGGAATGATGATAGTGAGTTAGTTCTTCTAAAAAAACAAACTTTGATCATCTGCAGCCTCCTCTTCTGCCTTTCTTCTCTGTCTCAGTAAAAGCTGCCATAGCCTCATCCAACCAGTTGTTCAAGCCAAAAACCTAGGAATCATTGACACGTTCTTCTCCCTCATTCTCCACATCCAATTCTTTACCAAGAGCTGTTAATTTGCAAATACTTCTAAAATACTTCTACTGCTCTCCATCTCTACCTCTACCATCCTAGCAAATGTCACCATAATTCTCATTCAAACAACTGCAATAGCCTCTCAACTCTTTTAGTCATCCCTCCACTCTTGCCCCCTCCAATCAATTCTCAGAAGTGCAGCTAGAATGTTTTCAAAATGTAAATCCTGTCACGCTCATTTCCCTGCCTAAATCCCTGCTATGTCTTCCGCTGGGTCTTGAGATAAATACCAGAATCCTAAACATAGTATATAAGGCCCTGCGTAATCTGGCCCTTGCTACCTCTCTAGCTTCATCTTCCACCATTTTGCCTCCCACTCTCTGCAGTCCAGTCACATTGACCTTATGTTCTTCAACTGCATCACACTACCTCGGTGTCAAGATCTTCAGGTATACGGTTACCTCTGCCTGGAACTCTTCCTCACACCCTACTTCTTGACCCCATTCTTCTGGATAACTCCTATTTATCTTTCAGATACCAACTTCATATCTCTTTCTAGAAGTCCTCTGACCCTAACTCCTCCACTCCCAGATAAGATAAAGTGTTGACAGAGTACTTCTCCCATCATAGCCCTTATCACACCGTATTACAATTATTTGTTTAATATACTTCTCTCCCAGTAGACTCTAAGCTCTATAAGAGAAATAATCAGGTATGACTTGTTCACTATTTTATTTCCAGCATTTAGATCATTGCATGGCACAATTTACTCAAAAAATAGTTGTTAAATGAAAGACAAATAAGTCCCTTGTTGTTTTGAGGATTTCCCTGTTCTGAAGGTGACACAACTGTTTTATTAATGTTTATTAATGAATACTGGTTTAAAAAACATCAGAAGAGTCTAAATGTTACAATATTTTCATGTCCTGATGTTCCGCCTATCCACAGACGGTGAGACATTCTATCAATAAGGCCTGTGCCTAAGAATGAGTTTATACATTATGAGTGCCTGCTGTTTAAGGTCAATTCTCCACCTGTACTCTGAATCCATTCCTGTCCAGTATCTTCAGATACTTTGCCTACTTCCTTATCTCTCTTTATAGATCATTCTAATAGATCATAGTAGCATCTAAGCCTGCTCTAGTATCACTCATCTTTGAAAAGCCCTCACTTGATCCATATTCTTCTCCACCTACCACTCAATTTCTCAACGGCTCTTGAGAGTAAAATTTTTCTAAAGAATTATCTATTCTCATTGACTCCCCTTCTTAATCTCCCATTCACTCTTCAGTGTACTCTGAAATGGCTTCTCTATCTGAAATGGAATCTCTATCACACCACTGAAACTACTCTTTTCAAGGGCACTGAAGACTTCCATGGGCCAAATCCAGTGGACACATCTCTGTTGTCTTCTTGCTTGATGTCCTAACAGTTGAATTCCTTTTTTGAAACAGTGTCCTCTCTTGAATCCTGGGGTACCACTGTCTACTAATTTTCTTCTTACTCCACTAATCACTCCTTCTCAGTCTCCTTTGCTAGATTCTTCCATATGCTGGGGTTCCTCAGGGATCTTTTCTTGACCCTCTTCTCATTTCCCACTCTATATCCTTTCCCTAAGAGCATTCTCATGATTACAATTACAGCCTATGTACTGGTGACTCCCAAGACTATAACTCCAGCCCAATCCTCTCTGCTGAGCTTCAAATTCACATACCTGACTGCCTACTGGACATCTCCACTTGATATTCTTCAAGTACTTCAAATTCGAACATGTCTGATAGCAGAGTCATCATCTTCATTTTAAATGTGCTTCTCTTCCAATGTTACCTATCTCATGGGCACTACCATCCAATCACTTGCAGAAGCTAGAAAACCAGAGTAATTCTTGATTTATTCTTCCCCTCTATCTCTAATCAGCCACGAAATTTTACTATTTCTACAGCATTAATATCTTTTGACTCTTTCTAAGTATCTTTTCCCCATCCCCAGAACCAGAAGCCCTATGAATTAAAAATATTGTGGTAGTCTCATTTCTGCTCTAATTCAGTAGTACTAAACTCACATGTATCTTAAAATTAAAATAGCTTCTGACAAAGACTCCCTCCTTGACAAAACTTTAATTAGGCTTCGCTGAGCCCTCTTCTTGACTAAGACTCAACCTTGGCCTACCTTTAGCAAAGAATCCTGTTAAGACAGTTTGGCAAGAATATCCCTATGCTTGATGTCTCCTCTTAGTAATTTTCTGTACACTGACCCCCTCACTCTTCTCATAGACTATAAATCCCCAGCTATCATTGTGGTATTTGCAGTTGAGTTCAGTCTCTCTCCCTTGCTGCAATAGTCTCTCCCCTGTTGCAATAATCTTGAATGAAGTCTTCCTTACCATTTTAACAAGTGTTATAATAATTTTTATTTGACATTTCTTCCAAATTTATTGATTATACACTTAATAATTTCATCAGAACTAATTTTTTTTCTTTTCCTTGGTTCCTCCACCCTTCTGGTGCCCTAAATATCAATATATGCTTAGTCTGCCTACTGGGAAATTTAACACTATTCCCTCCTACACTTTAATTCAGACTATCAGCACTTACTGCCAAATCAACATGTTTCCTATGACCATGCTGAGTTATTTGTATTTGCTGTTTCTTCTAACTGGAATCCCTTTGTCTGTCCTCCACATTTGATGGACTAACTTTAGCTTTCCTTCAAATCTCTTCTTAGACATAATTCACTTTGGGAAGCCTTCTCTACCCCAATGGTGTGCTAGAATTAACTTATCCTGACTTTCAAGAGCCTATTATGCACAACTCCATGTTCAGTGACATCAATTTGGTAGCTTGAAACTGGCCATGATGGGAACATTTCCACCATGAAAATCAGCAAACACTAACAAATCAGGGCTTTTATTTTTGTCAGAGAACTGATTGTTAAACATTAACCAGCACACCACTGCCCTTCCTCCTCCCCACCCATCCCAAATTTGGGTTAGATGGGTCTGCTATGGGCTCTGATAATAACCCTAACACCCATCACTATGTACTGTAGGTTACTTGTCTGTGTCTCCCTCTGCACTGAAATTTTCTTGAGAGTAGAGATACTATATCTCTAGAATCTTAGCCAGTATTTGATTCACGTAAGTTAGTAATTAGTGTTAGTAGTCTTTGACAGATTGTTTATCTGAATGAATGACTAGAATGCATGCTTGTTAAACACTTGCCAACCCTGGGAAAACCATTAGCAGAGATGATGGTTCTTTTTTTTTTTTTTTTTTTTTT
>NC_041234.1:77335878-77349439 GCF_002837175.3 Physeter macrocephalus | reverse complement strand
TCGCAGACTCAACGGCCATTGCTCACGGGCCCAGCCGCTCCGCGGCATGTAGGATCTTCTCGGACCGGGGCACGAACCCGTGTCCGCTGCATCGGCAGGCGGACTCTCAACCACTGCGCCACCAGGGAAGCTCGATGGTTCTTGACTACCATCTTCAGTTGATCACTTATTTACCTGAAAACATGGAATCAGAGCAAGGGGACTGAGCTGGATACTTTCCATGGCGTGTGCCATCAAGCTGTGATTTGATGCAGATATTTCATCTACACCACAGGTATATGTTTGTCCTACAGAATGAACCATGCTAACCATGGTCCAGGGGTCCCTCTCTCTCTTCCTTCTCAAGCAGCAGAAAAGACTGTAGTGTTTGCCTGTCTGATTCACCCTTTTCTTGGCTGCTATTGTTCATCAGCCAGCATTTACGGTTAACATCAAGGGGCTACAATAGCATGCAGATCCAGTAATATCTGGCATAGCAGATTTCCAAATCCACTCATATAAGGAGATAGAAATGGCACCATAAGCAGAGTTCTGGTGTAGAGGAGAACCTCTCTAAAATAGCTACGGCCAGAAGCTTCAGAGTTGTAACTCAGCTAGACATCCTTTATCTGTGACTACAAATTCCTGGATAGCTAGAAGCACCCCTGGGGATTCCAAAAATAGTTATGGCGGAATACTCCATAGTCCTGCTACTCAAAGTATGATCTGAGATCAAACAGCATCAGCACCACCTGAGAGATTGTTAGAAAAGCAGAATCTGGGACTTCCTTGGTGGCATAGTGGTTAAGAATCCGCCTGCCAATGCAGGGGACACAGGTTCGATCCCTGGTCCGGGAGGATATCACGTGCCGCTAAACCCGTGTGCCACAACTACTGAAGCCCACGTGCCTAGAGCCCGTGCTCTGCAGCAAGATAAACCACTGCAATGAGAAGCCCGTGCACCGCAAGGAGGAGTAGATCCCGCTTGCCGCAACTAGAGAAAGCCCGTGCGCAGCAACAGACCCAACACAGCCAATAAATAAAATAAATAAATAAATAAATTTATAAAAGAAAGAAAAGTAGAATCTTAGGCTCTACTCTGGACCTATTGGATTAGAGTCTGCATTTTCAGCAGATTCTTCCAGGTGATCTGAATGCATATTTAAGTTTGAAAGGCACTGATCTATAGAACATCGAATTTTCTGTAACCAAGCAGTTAGAGCCATGGAGTTTAGGGTGTTAATGGTAATGACACTTCATAATAATAAATAGTATTTATGTACCATGAAGGTATTTACATTCATTCTGTCATTGAATGAAAAAATAACTCTACTACTTAGTCAATTAAAATCAACATGACGCTGAAGCTTGAAATCTCACCATCTGAAAAAGAAGCACCCTAATAAACACCACAGGCTTGGGAGTTAAACAAAGCCTGGATTTGAGTCCTGCTTATTTCATTCACTTGTAAAATGATCTTGAAAGAACTACTTAACTTTTCTAAATATCCATTTCTTCATCTGTAAAATGGAGATAGTAATAGTATTTTATTTTCAGAGTGGTGGTGAGAATTAAATGCAAAAATATATATAAAATGTCTGGCATATGGTAGTTAGTCATTAAATGTAAGTTCCCTCTCTCCCTGCAACCTCCTTTCTGAAAAGAAATTAAATTTAGAATAAAGCAAACAGCTCAATCATGCCATGGAGAGCCTTTGGAAATTTAACAGCCAAAAGGAAAATAAGTTCTATTTTGTACATGATGTGGTAAATTCAATACCATTTCTGTGTGGTGCAATTGGTTTGATAGAACCTGGGTTGAAAGAAAGACCGTTACATTCTTTTCAAATCAATTGGTGGGATTTCCCTTCAGTTTTTGGATTTCCTAGGTTACTATCAGAGATGCATGTTGTATTCTTCCATGCTCTCTGGGAAGCATATTTTGGCCTGGTGTCTTTACCTATCAAAACAGAGACAGAAGCCTAGACAGACAGGAGAGAGTAAATACTGAGGAGTACTGGGTGGGCAGCCCAGGTCCCACACAGTTTTCCCAATCCAGGGCCACCACCATTAAATCTTCTTCTCTTTACATCTGTTTTGTCATCTCATTGTTCTCTGATATCCCTGTTCCCACCTCCCACCATGCTCTATGAATACCAGAAGCAAGTTTTTCAGGGTTCTGTTGTTGCTTCTCCTGTGAGGAAACAACACTATTGTGACAGCAGCAGCTTCCCCTCCCCTTAAGTGTGGGCTGGACTCACTTCCAACTGAAATAATATGGCATAAGCGAGGGTGTGTGTCTAGGTCACAGGTCTCACAGCTTCCTGCTTGATCTCTCTCAGGTCATTCACTCTGGAGGATGTCAGTAATTGTGTCATAAGGACTCTCAACCAACCCTATGAAGAGATCTACATGGTGAGGCACTGAGACATCTTGCAAGCCCCATGAGCCCATCTTGGAAGTGGCTACTTCAACTCCAGTCAAACCTTCAAATGGCTGCAGTCCTGGCTGACATCTTTTTTTATCGGTATATTCTTTTTTTAATATAAATTTATTTATTTTGGGCTTCGTTGGGTCTTCATTGCTGTGTGTGGGCTTTCTCTAGTTGCAGCGAGTGGGGGCTACTCTTCCTTGCAGTGCCCGGGCTTCTCATTACGGTGGTTTCTCCTGTTGCAGAGCTAGGCTCTAGGTGCACGGGCTTCAGCAGTTGTGGCACGTGTGCTCAGTAGTTGTGGCTCGCGGGCTCTAGAGTGCAGGCTCAGTAGTTGTGGAATACGGGCTCAGTTGCTCCATGGCATGTGGGATCTTCCCAGACCAGGGCTCGAACCTGTGTCCTCTACATTGGCAGGCGGATTCTTAACCACTGCACCACCAGGGAAGCCCCCCCGGCTGACATCTTGACTGCAACCTCATGAGAGACCTGGAGCCAACTTAGCCACTCCCAGATTCCTGACCCTCAGACATATGTGAGATAATAAAGGTTTGTTGTTTTAAGCTGCTACATTTGGGGATAAGTAGTTATGCAGCCATAGATAACTAATAAGAGATTTCAAATAATTTGCTCCCCTCAAAAGGCAGACTTATATATACTACTGGAAACAATGTATAAAGTTGCCATTCTCTGTCCCCTGGTTTTGCTTAACAATTCTCCCCATAAGAGACATCACATGTCTGCTCTTCTTCTTGTACTACTCAATCAGCTTTTGTGGAAGCCATAGTATTTGTTTAGGGGTAACACTGAATGAACAAGATGAGTACACCTGAAACTATAAGAGACCAACCAAGGGGGATTTAAAATCTGCTCAAAAAGAACCAAGAGATAAGAAATCAGGGTGGCTGGTAAACTAAAAAGTGGTTTCAAAGAAGAGGTAAAACGTTTTCAGTATATTCTGCAGAGAATAAAATTGTTTTTCTAACCAAAAAAAGTAAACTAATATCAATTGAGAAATACTGAATTGGGAACAAGTGGAAGAACCAACATTATATGTAGCAAATTTTCCTATCCAGCTGACATACACTTCTGTAAATTTGAAGATAATGCTGTAACAGTTTGGAAACTATTTGTCCTTGATCTAGTCAGCAGTGAGACCTCTAGAACAGAAGGAAAGTGTGTCATCACAACCCATAAACAATAAAGCCAACTGTCAACTGGAAATAAACATATATTGAGCACCTACTGTGTGCCAGGCAAGGGACTCTGCATGGGGAAAGGTGGCTTGCCTTAACCAGAGTCTTCTCCCCAGGGTTGGCACCCCTCCTTTTCGCCCTGCTTGATACTCTTCCTCCACAGAATAGATAAGAGTAGGGGCAAGGAATCTAGAAATAGAGCTAGAAGGGGAGGGGCAAATTCCTGTCACTGCCGCTAATAAGACTTCATAATAAACATGTAACATGAGTATAAACTAATGATTATATTCATTTTGCCATTTAATCTAAAAACAACTGCATTTTCTCCACTCCTCTCTAATTTCCAGCAATCTGCTTTTTTACCAAAATAAGGCTGGTCCTCCCCCTTCCTTGAGACTTGGTTTATTCTTCTCTGAAATGAGAGTAACTATGCTCCCTCATGGGGTTGATCTGAGGATGTAATGACATCATGTGTGTGTGAGAGCCAAACCCTGTGAAAATTGAACTCTAGCATGTTAAAGGAGCGTGGAGAATGCAGGAGTCTCTTGAGGGAACAGACAATGGTGTAGTTTGCCGAGAGCACAGATGGCTTGGAAGAGAGGACTAGAAATGTAGTTTGGATCCATGGAGTGGGGAGCATTGAATGCCAGCTCAGGACTCTACAAATAATGTCAGAAACTCCAGCCTGGATAATGTGTTGGTTGGGGCAGGGGTGAGAATACTTTGGCATAAGAATAATAATATTATTTCAAGGGATAATGGCATACAAATGTTATCTTTTGTCTCTTTCCACTTATTTCAAGATCTTATTTATTGTGGTTAATATGCAACATGTCTTATTTTCTAGAATCTTAACTCCTAAATTTCATCTCAAATGAAGCTGTATACATATATAACATTTGTATTTTACTCACAACTTTCTGACAACAATGTTATTCCAAGGCCTGGGGAGATGGAGGGAAGTGACAGCCAGGGTAAGCCATATGTCCTTCTATTGATAGGTGGTGGGATGCCTCTGAGAGTGTCTGGGTAATGAGATCACAACCAGCTTCAGGAATCCTCTTGGGGTTAATGAGCGTCCCAGGATCCCACGGAACTGATACAACCTGTGTTCAGTAAATATGACTTTCTTTCCTTCTGAGACTCTATCCCCACTCGTTACCCTAACCCCAAAGGTGTTCACTCCTGACACAGGCCCCTATGGGGGTCGTGATTTATTTGTGGAAAATAAATAGTTCCATTTTGGGGTTAACAGTCACACCTCACATAAGACTTAGCACATGATCAGTGCTCAATAGATATTTTTTGAATGAATGAACAATGGATGGATAGGTAAATGGAAATTTGGCCACACTGCTCTCCCGCTGCCTCTTACCTCTTCTTTCAGTCCCTTTTACTCACCATGCTCTCTCTGAACACATAGCCTTAAGCCTTCTCCCCAACCCCTAGCTCCAACCTAATTAGTCACTATTCTTCTGTTACCTCTCAGTTCAATAATCCATTCTCAGAGCAACATTCCTGACCACCTTGACTAGTCAAATCTCCCTATTTTATAGGCCCTCATAGTATCATGGACCCCTTCTTCCTGGTACTTGTCCTCACTGGCAAGTGCACTCTTGTATAGATATCTGCATGCTATTTGGCTCCCCTACTAGATTATGAGCTCCATGAAGACAGAGACCTTGTAGATGATTTTTGCTCGCATCTGTTTCCTCAGCATCTAACACAGTGCCTGGCAACAAGTAGGCCCTCAATATGCATTTCTTGAATGAATGAGAAGGCATTTTTAGGTGGTCTTTAAAAAAACTGCCCTCCCCACAGCAAGCCAGACTGATATATACTACTAGAAGCACTGTCTGAGAATGCCTTCTGTCAAAGAGAAACAGAGCCAGACACCAGACAAAAGCGTTAAAGACAGATTTTTTGCAATAGGGGAAAAGAGACTTCAGTACAGAACTGGGCTCAATTATGAATACAACAAGGAAAAGTGGGGATTTATAGCCAAAGAACAGAGTGAGAGAGTCAGCAGGTGGAAAAATTACTAAGAGGAGACATCAAGGGGAGGAGGATTCTTGCTAAATTGACAACAGAATTTTTGCTAGAGGCAGGCCAAGGTGATCAGATATCAAGGGTGGGGGATGACTTCACAGGAGTCTTGCTAAGACTGGGCTAGGCATGCTGAGGACACGATCACAGGACAGGGTCCCAGAACAAGGCCTAATTGTAAAGGGGGCTTAGAAGAGCCTGTCTAAAGTTTGGTCAAGGAAAGAGTCTTTGTCAATTCCTCAGGCTGTTGTATTTTTATCATTATGATCTACCTCTCCTTTCAGTCTTCCCACAAAATATATCATATCTCCACTATTCTTTACTTATTACTCCATAGGCATTTAAAGTATTTCTTTGAGGTATAATTTATATTCATAAAGTTCACCCATTTTAAGTCTACAATTCAATGGCTTTTAGTAAATTTACAGAGTTGTACAAACCATCACCATAATCTAAGTTTAGGACATTTATCTCTAAAAGATCTTCCATGCCCAATTGCAGTCACTCCCCCATCCCCACCCCATAGGCACTTTTGAAGACCCTCATATTTGCTTAAGGATAAAAGATACAGCCTAACCATCAAACAAAAATCAAAACTACCACATGTGAATAATTTGAGAACCACCAAGTAAGAACTGTACAGTCTGATTATTTGCTTAAAAAGATTTAGGAGAGGACAAATCAGTGTGAACTGAGGAATTAGAGAAAGTTTCAAGGAAGATGTAGAATATTTTAAGGCTTTGCTACAAGGAAAAAAATGCAAAAAAAAGGATAATAATATGAGTTTATAAATACTCAAGCAAACAAAAGATCCAAGATGTTTTCAGAACTTTTAAAGTTCCAATATGGTGTTGTGACAGTTGGCTAGTGAACAATGGGAGCTTCTATAACAGAAGAAAAAGGATTTGGGGAAGCCATAAAAGTTGAATCAACACTCAACTGAAAATAAACATATACTGAGCACTCACTGTGTCCCAGGCAAGGGGCTCCGCATAGAGAAAAACCGATCACCACAGCTCACAAGAGGCCCCCTCCCACCTGCTCTCTGGGCTTCCCTGGGGTGGGGGAGCACTGGACACGAGAAGCACAACTCCCTGGGGGGCCAGCCCAAGATGACCCACAGAGGGGGCACCCAGGGAGGTTATAGGGCCATTCTTTCCCTGGCCTGTAGCCTGGTTTGGCCTTGGGCCTCCTACTCCTAGTGCCCAGCTGGACTGAAGGGAGCCAGAGGGGCTTGGGAGGGCAAGCGAGGTTCCCAGGTGACGAAATAAAAATTCACATTTTAAGTTAAGACAAGAAAAATTTACACATAAAACCTTTTCTCTGCCCTTTGGCCTCCTTCCTCCCCTCTAGTGTGTATCTGCTTTATGCATTAACCAGACCTCCTCAATGGCAGAAATACGTGCTCAATCATAAAGATCAATTTTTCTACTTCTGGCGCCAGCCATGTAGCTCCTTAGAAGGTAACATTCCTTTATCAATCCTGTAAGGGGTCACGATGATCCACCACTCACCTTGTATGTGTAGACATCTTTGCTGAACTTATGTACAACATATATGCCAATATATCATTTCCCTTAAAGATAGTACAGAACAGACTGGTCATATGAGCTGGAGAGCTGCTGGGCCACACCCAGTGGAAATTAACTTAAATACTTACTTATTACCTTATTAATGTTACTAGCTATATTACTTGTATTCTGCCTATTTTACAAGACTAATGTTTCTTGCATTACCAAACGTATGACAAACATAAAATAGCTAGCTAGTGGGAAGCAGCCACGTAGCACAGGGAGATCAGCTCAGTGCTTTGTGATCACCTAGAGGGGTGGGATAGGGAGGGTGGGAGGGAGGGAGACACAAGAGGGAAGAGATATGGGAACATATGTATATGTATAACTGATTCACTTTGTTATAAAGCAGAAACTAACACACCATTGTAAAGCAATTATACTCCAATAAAGATGTTAAAAAAATAATAATGATGACTAGGCTACTTGAAACAATTGACCAAATATAGTTCTGTAAGATCAATGATTGTAATGTGTAACTCTAGATATGTGAAGAAGCAACAAGAAGGAATCTTTTCCTGGACCATATCTGTCTAGTAAGACAGGTGGTCCAGAGACTTTTGGCTACTGTTAACAGGGCCTAGTTCAATAGTAGCACATTGAGTGGCCTATCAATGAAATCTTGCTGACCTAGGAATGAGCATTCCTAGCACCATTGGACAAAATGGTCATGAAATGCTTCCCAAACCTTGGTCAAAATTAAGACCAAAAGGGAGGGAATCGTAAAATAAAGAATGTTGCCCACTATCCAGTTCTACAAGAATCAAGTTATTAGCCACTGCAGTCGCTGACCTACAGTACACCCTGCAATGAACTTAGGACAAAGATCAGGATGAGGCACTTTGTGCCCCGGGAAAACTGGCAAAACTGGCCCTCAGATAGTTTGATACTTCCAGGAGAAAATTTTATGAACCCCCGTTTCTTGCATCTTCCCATACTTAGAAAAGCACAAAAATCATTAACTAAGATATCTTTTCCTCTCAAATAGCAGTAACCTTCTACCAAGATGTGTGCTTGATTTCAAATACACTTTGTCAAATAAAAAATGTCAATGGCCATCTGGCTGTACAAGGATTGAGTCATTAGCCACTGCAGTCATTAGCCACACACCCTAAAAGGAGATCAGGATAGAGATCAGGAATGAGGCACTCTGTACTGTGGGAAAACTGGCAGAACAGGTCTTCACATAGTTAGATATTTTCAGGAGAAATTTTTTATGAACTTAGATTCTTTCATCTTCCCCTACTTAGAAAAGCATGATAACCATTAACTAATATATCTGTTCCTCATGACTAGTAGCAACCTTCTACCGAGAGTGTGCTTGGTTGCACATAACCTCTTTGCCAAAATCATATATATGCTGACTTCGTCTCTTACCTCTTCAGAGCAGTTCCTCAGAGCTATCTGAAAGGCTGTCTTCCAGGCTATAGTCCTCAGTAAGCCCCCAAATAAAATTGAAACTCACAGCTTTCACATAGTGCGTTTTTAGTTCAATTGACAGTTTTGGCAACCATGAAGAGACCCAGAGCAGACTTCTCTCCTTAGCTTGAAATCTACAAGGATCTGGAACCTTGGTACCAGCAGGACCCCTTGTGCCCATCCACCTTTTCAGTGAGTTCAGACAAATTTGAGTAAGCCTCTCCTGGTTCTTGGATCTCCTGATTATTGGTTCATGATCCAAATTGAGTTTTATTTGGCAGTGTATAACAGGTACCTGCCCCCCCAGTTGAAAGATACTGTGGGAGTCCTGTTGAAAGACACTGGGAAAAAAGGTGTCCCCCAGTTAAAAGATACTGGGGGAGCCTGGTTGAAAGATGTTAGGATTTACTCAGTTGAAAGACACTGAGTTGTCTGGACTGGGTGATTATGTGGGAGGTCGGCCTAATGTCTTTCCTAAACAAGGTGTGTCAAAAAGCCAGCCTCCAACTAACCCCCCATCCAGGCTAATATACATACAAAACTTATATTTACAAGTACTTACTTAATTGGAAATTAATGGAAATCTCACCCTGAAAATGGCCGAAATGAGGCTCTTTTATTGCGTATGCAGTTAAGTTAGAGAAAGCTGACTTGGTAAAATATCTTTTCAGAATTTTGACCCTGAGGGAACAAGTCCTCCTAGAAGAACTTGCTTTTCTCTCCCTGTGCCTTGAGATATAAATGTTATAGCAGGGCTCTCAGGAACACTTACCTTATCAAGACCATCTCTAATTCCTGAGACTGAGAAAAAAAAGGAGAAAAACTCAAGCGAGTAAACTTAACTTACTATAACTGTTATTTATAAACTAGTGAGTTTTATATTGGAATACTCGATCCATGACTAAGTTTTAAAAATAAAACTGTAAGATCTCTGGATGTATGTATGTCTATGTGTGTATATTATAAATATGATATGTCTCTACCTGTGGATGATATTACCAAAGTTAATTTGTAAATGAGTTCTATTTAATTGACTTGAAAGAAATTAAGTACTTATATAAATTCTCAGAAATATAAAAGAAATTAACCTAAATGAATTTGAGGTTCATGTGATCTGGAAAATATTCAGTATTAAATTAATATCTGATATTAAAATTAGTTTAAGCTTGTTGGTTTCATTAATATAGACATTTCTTTAGATTCATTGACATTAAGTATAATACTTTTATTGTACCTAGGTTTATTGAAAGTCAAATAATATATCTGTTGCAAAATTTGTCAGCAAGAAGAATAACTTGGTATGATGAAAATTTTTATAAGTAAATTAAATGTAAATGAGATAAGAGCTGTTAGGTAAACTCTTTAGGAATAATTATGTTTTAGGAATATCTAGTTAAAAATAGTCTCTCCAGATTTTGGTAACTTGAAACTTGAGCTTTGCTAAATTAAGTTAAATGATGGAAGTCTATAAACTGTATAGGTCATTTCCAAATAAAATACGATATTGGAACATTAATTACTGAACATAGGCATCCTTTTACAAAGAAAATAAAGATATTTAGGACTATTAATAAATATGTTTGGTGCCCCTCTGGGACATTTTCTATAAGAAAACACATATTTTTTAGAAATTATAAAGTGTTTGTAAGTTTGCCAATCTACAGATTGCTAATGTAAAAGACAGTTCATAATTGTTTACTTTTTAGTTTTCATAGAAATTAAGGTTTTTAAGGATTGAGAATTCTAATTAATATATGTAACAAAAACTACTAAAAATTAATAAGGAAAACATTTTCATATGCAAGAAAAAAGAAAGGATAAGAAATAGAAATGCATTTTGTTAAGATAAAAGAAAGTAGTTTTGTCCTAAAGCTGGTTATTTCTAAATGGGAAAGAAAATAAGGGAAAAATTAATATGGAAATAGAAAGTTGTAAGATGTTTGTAAAAAAGTCTCTGTGGTCAGGACTGACTAGGATTAGAATAAATTTAACTGAGTAAATGAATTTTAATATTAAAGGTAAGGTAGTGCAAAATCCAAATTTGGTTTTTCCCTCTGTTAAGAGAACAAAATTTTCTTGAAATATTGAGCTGCTTTTGATAACAGGTTGTACGTTACTTTACCTTTTAAATAATCTGTTGTACTTTCTGTATTTACCTTTGAAATCTTTTATTGTCACTTGGTTAGGTGAATAAGTATTATTTCACAGTGCCCGATGATCCTATTTGTCCAAATGTTTTAAAACCTTTTTGAGGGACTTCCCTGGTGTCAGTGGTTAAGGATCCGCCTGCCAATGCAGGGGACATGGGTTCAAGCCCTGGTCCAGGAAGATCCCATGTGTTGCAGAGCAAATAAGCCTGTGTGCCAAAACTACTGAGCCTGTGCTCTAGAGCCTGCGAGCCACAACTACTGAGCCCACGTGCCTAGAACCCGTGCTCGCAACAAGAGAAGCCACCGCAACGAGAAGCCCATGCAGTGCAACGAAGAGTAGCCCCTGCTTGCCGCAACTAGAGAAAGCCCGCGTGCAGCAATGAAGACCCAACGCAGCCAAAAATAAAATAAATAAAATAAATAAATAAATAACTTTTTGATATTTTTTACAAACTTCCCAAAGATCATATTCTAATTGAAGTTTTTTGTGGGCCTCTCACTGTTGTGGCCTCTCCCGTTGCGGAGCAAAGGCTCCGGACGCGCAGGCCCAGCGGCCACGGCTCACGGGCCCAGCCGCTCTGAGGCATGTGGGATCTTCCCGGACCAGGGCATGAACCCATGTCCCCTGCATTGGCAGGCAGACTCTCAACCACTGCGCCACCAGGGAAGCCCTAATTGAAGTTCTTTTGACCTCTAGCCAGATTTGGGATACTTCAGAGGTCCCCTGAGACATCTCAGAAAGAGATATTAAAATAATTAGGCTTATTTGGTATGTTAAATTACATAAGAAGCATTGTCAAATGAGTGATAAGCCTCCTAAGTTATACCGTATGGGTAAATGTTATTGATATATTCTAGAAATTATATGGAATTCCTAAAAATCTGGTATGTCCTGGTAAAATATTATCATTAATAACTCTAGTTATTATCTTAAAATGTTGTATGTCACAGCAGTAACCAAGTTTCTTTGTCAATTGCATCGTAATCAGGTCTTTTTTTTTAACTGAAGTATAGTTGTTTTACAATGTTGTGTTAGTTTCTGGTGTACAGCAAAGTGATTCAGTTATATATATTATTTATATAATATATATATATATTCTTTTTAAGATTCTTTGCCATTATAGGTTATTACAAGGTATTGAATATATCAATAGTTCCCTGTGCTATACAGTAGGATCTTGTTGCTTACCTATTTTATATATAGTAGTGTGTATCTGTTAATCCCAAACTCCTAATTCATCCCTCCCCTCTCCTTTCCTCTTTGGTAGCCATAAGTTTGTTTTCTATGTCTGTGAGTCTGTTTCTGTTTTGTAAATGAGTTCATTTGTATCATTTTTTAGACTCCACATATAAGTGATATCATATGATATTTGTCTTTCTCTGTCTTACTTCACTTAGTATGATAATCTCTAGGTCCATCCATGTTGCCGCAAGTGGCATTATTTCATTCTTTTTTATGGCTGAGTAGTATTCCACTGTGTATATATCCCACATCTTCTTTATCCATTCACTGTGGATGGACATTTATGTTACTTCCATGTCTTGGCTATTGTAAATAGTGCTGCTATGAATATTGGGGTGCATGTATCTTTTTGAATTAGAGTTTTTGTCGTTTTTGGACAGGACTGGGATTGCTGGATCATATGGTAACTCTATTTTTAGTTTTTTAAGGAACTGCCATACTGTTCTCCATAGTAGCTGTACCAATTTACATTCCCACTAACAGTGTAGGAGGGTTCCATTTTCTCCGCACCTTCTCTAGCATTTATTTATTATTTGTAGATTTTTGATGATGGCAATTCTAACTGGTGTGAGGTGATACTTCATTGTAGTTGTGATTTGCATTTCTCTAATAATTAGTGCTGTTGAGAATCTTTTCATGGCTTGTTGGCCATCTGGATTTCTTCTTTGGAGAAATGTCTACTTAAGTCTTTTGCCCATTTTTTTGTTGGGTTGTCTGGTTTTTTGATATTGAGCTGTATGAACTGTTTGTATATTTTGGAAATTAATCCCTTGACAGTCGCATTTTTTGCAAATATTTTCTCCCAATCTGTAGGTTGCCTTTTCGTTTATTTATGGTTTCCTTTGCTGTGCAAAATCTTATAAGTTTGATTAGGTCCCATTTGTTTATTTTTGCTTTTATTTCTTTTGCTTGGGGTACTGACCTCAGAAAACATTGTTACAATTTACGTCAGAGAATGTTTTGCCTATGTTCTCTTCTAGGAGTTTTATGGTGTCATGTCTTATACTTAATTTTTAAGCCATTTTTAGTTTATATTTGTGTATGGTGTGAGAGAGTGTTCTAACTTCATTGATCTACATGTGGCTGCCCAGGTTTCCCAACACCACTTGCTGAAGAGACTGTCTTTTCTCCATTGCATATTCTTACCTCCTTTGTTGAAGGTAATCAGGTCTTTGTGCCTTTTGTCATTCATAGACGGTTACTGTTTTACTCTGATACCTTTGCAAAAATGCTTCATCTTCAAGAAGATTCATACAAAGGACTTTTTGACAAGTATATGTTTCTGACAAATTTCAGATCATACCACTGAATTGGATATGAAATTAAATAATTCTAATGGAAACCCTGATGGCTTCATAAAACTGTTAACAAGAGATTAAGACTTAGCTACATAAGACTGAGTGAACTGATGAATATGGTTATAACTTCACGGGTTTTTTTTGTCTGAAATATTACTGGTTTTTTTTTTTTTTTTTTTTTTTTTTTGCGGTACGCGGGCCTCTCACTGTTGTGGCCTCTCCCGTTGCG